>NC_092193.1:3830000-4117500 GCF_043641665.1 Enoplosus armatus | reverse complement strand
CAGGGATTTTCTTCGCTTTCACAAATGACTCAGACATATTGATTATTTGGGATTAGTTTAATACCTTCTCCTTTTGGAATGAGTATTGAGTTAGATCAGTGTTTTCTTTGTTTAGTCGTGTTTTCTTGTGCTTGTATTGACTCAGAGGTGGTGAGTATTAGAAAAAAGAGGGAGAATCACTTTGAATTTCCATTGACTTTGTCTTGGTAGCAGTTAATGCAACCAGCTTACGCTTTCATGCAAAGTCCCCGTACAAGAAAAACAGAGCGTCATTCAGCGTAGTCACGGCCAGACACATCAGGGGCATCTGTTCGTTTGATAACATTCAGTTTTTAGCCATGCTATCAGTATGACTCTAGGTTTGTGGACCACTTTGGTCCAGACTGAAATATCTCTATAACTATAACTACTATAACTATAATAGTTAGATTGGATGGATTCCATGAAATCAGGTCAGGTTTATGACCAAATACTTGCAAAACAAATGCTAATATGCAAATCTAAGATGGTGAGCATGGTAAACATTATACCTGCTAAACCTCAGGATATTAGCATTGACATTGTGAGCGTGTTAGCATGCTGATGTTGAGCATTTAGCTCAAAGCACCGCTGTGTCTTGTTAGTCGTATTTGAGCAGAAAAAAGTGCTGAAACCGTGAGTCAAATAATGGATTAGTCATTTATCAAGCATTCTGTTGATTGTTATCCAGTGGACATTGATTAAACTATTGATTGTAAGGACACATCTTCAGAGTCTCTCTCCTGTGGAACTACAAAGACTATATAAGAGAGACATTTCAGTGGTGAAGCAACTTTTTTTTGGGGGGGGGGGGGGGGGGGGCGGGGGTAGTATGATGGATGAAAATAGTGAAAGTGGTGGAAAAGGAAGAATGGGTCGAGACATAGAAGTTCCATTATAAACTCCCTGCTGCTCTCTGGGAAAATAAAGAAGCGCTGACTCAACAGAGACCTTTCCAATCACCTTCTCTCACTCCTCTCCACCGACACACTCTCACCGTGTGAAATACATTTTTCACTGTGTACTATCATCGTCCTCCATCCAAAAACAATATATTCAGTGTTAGGGGTAGGAGCTGGCGAACATTATGCTTCAAACGCTGCATTCATCTCAAGAGGCCGAGAGGTGGGGGCTCTTTCCATATAGCACTTTCTCACAGCCCAGTTCATTTTTGGACACAATACATCTTATAGTATTTCCAGAAAAAGTGCATCTGTGTAACTTTTGTGTCCTGCAAGCATCTTTTGGTGCATTATGGACAGTAGAAAGAGGGTGTTTTGTGAGTAGGGGTTTCACAAAGTTTTGACCAGTGAAAATAAGCTGCATCCCTCAGATAGATTGTTGTTTTTAGAACCTGAAGTTACTGATTACACCAACAACTGATGAGCCGTTCTCCAAGCTTCATTTTGTTGTAGAGGAATGGGGAATCTTTTATGGCTGTAATCAACTTTTTTGCCAAGAAGAATATCTGCTGGTGAAGCAAAATCACATCCATCAAGGAAATGACAAAACTGTGAGATTTGATCATCCATAAAGCATCAAGCTGAGGTTTCACTAACTTTAACTTAGCTAACGTTTTGACCATCCACGTATGGGTCAGGTGTTTTGGCTCTGTGGGAAATGATTGGACGTCTCGTGACGGTCAGTGTTGTTGCTAAAAGCTGAAATTGACTGAATAAGAGGTGACGATAACACGTTGTCGGACATCAGAGACGTTAAGAATGTGTTTGCTCGTGTGTGTGTGTTTCAGAGGGCTCTCCGTTCAGCTGGTGGCTCGGTGGTCCCGGTCCCGGTCGTGTCCAGGCCTATTGGGGCGGAGCTCAGCCGGGCAGCCAGCAGTGTGCCTGCGGCCTGCAGGGCGACTGTGTGGACCCACAACACTACTGCAACTGTGACGCCGACCGCATGGAGTGGTACTGAACTTTATAAATATGCTTTATAAATGCTCATTTGCTCTTGTTTATGTCTTTATTTAGATTGAGGTAGTCTCAAACTATTCTCTGACACACTGAGCGAAAATACTTACATTATAATGCAATCCAATATTACAGCTTTGCAATAGATGTTATCTTTGTAAAACTGTTGAAGATTGTTGTTGAGGTGATGATTCCACGGGTCATTTTTATGACTAAGTATTGTTGTGTTGGACTGCATTGTTCTCTGTTGCACTTGCTTTCTAGAGGGTTTCTTACAAGTATACTATTTTATTTAAAGTGCTGGTTTGTTTAAAACTGTTTACATTAAACGTTAGTAAAACATGCAACAAATATTTACAGCAAAATTGTAAGAACAATCACAAGAATTAAAAACGATACATCAAATATATAGAGACACGCTAACTATGACACATTTAAATGTTGAAACAGATGCGATTGTCAGTCTTAACTCGATGTAAATCAATGACTTACAAAAACTGTGATTTTGTTTAGAAGAAATTGAATGTGATCTGTTGTTGTGCATGGACACGAACTTAGAGCTTTATATTGTACCACCCTCTTCACACTTCAGTGAATTCAGGCGTTTGCTACCTGTAAGGAGGGAAAACTAGGTCGACTGGGAAGAACAATGTCTTGACTATTTGTTATATTGTGACCGATCCTACTATCTTCTTCACACCTCAGCTCCTTCTTCCTCTCGGACCAAACTGTCAAACTGTTTTTACACCAGGCCATTCATCAGATCCTCGAAGCTGTGAGAATGCGTCCTGGAAAATTCTCACCTGACAGCAAGACACGACACCTTGATTATCAGAAGTGCATAAAGCTGAACATGGGTGTAAATGGACAGAGCTGCTCACTCAACTGTCTGTCTGGAGGGCTCTTTTGGAAAATAGCTGTCACAGAAATTGGCATAGATGGAGTGATGGGCGTCAGGGTGGCTGTGATACGACCGGGCTCCTCCTGGAAAACTGTTGTGATTCAGCAGTACAGTTTGTGTCTGCAGGCAACTGAGCATAATTAAGTTATTTTTTCTTCGATGATTTATTTAATTGTCCTCCTTCTTCTACTCACTCTTCTCCTTCCACTTCCTCTGCTTCTGTTTCCTTCTCTTCTTCCTCTTACTTCCTTTTGTTCTTTTTCCATGTTTCCTTCTTTTGCAACTATTCTCTCTCTCAACTGCTTCTTCTTCTGTTACTCCTCCCTCCTCTTCCCCCTTTTCTCCTCCTCTTCTTCTGCCCATCTCTTTGTCCTGTTCTGCACTCCTCTTCCCTTTGCATTTTTCCTCTCTTCACCTCTTTCTTCTCCTTCTTCTTCGTCTTCTTCTTCCTCTCTTCACCTCCTCCTTATTGTTCTTCTTCTCCTATTTTCTTTTAATCTAATTTTACTTCTTTCTCTGTTACGCCTTCCTCTTCTACCCCTCCATCATCTCCTATGCCTTCTCCTCCTTTTTCTTCTTCATCTCTGTCCACCTCCTCCTCCTCCTCCTCCTCCTCCTCCTCCAGGGCTGAAGACTCAGGCCTGCTCACCCATAAGGAGATCCTCCCCATCAGGTCTCTGGTGCTGGGCGACATCCAGAGGCCGGGGTCAGAGGCCGCCTACAGGGTGGGGCCGCTCCGTTGTCATGGAGACAGTAAGTCCAGCTCTGGTTGCCTGGTTACACACGATGGAGAGATGACAGAAATCTTCTGGTTATGGAAAATACTGTCACCTCTTTCCTGTTTTGTCCAACTGATGTAAGAACTCAAATGGGAAAATAGGTCAAATCTACATTCAGCAAATCAGCCAGTGTTTGTTTGTTTGTTTTTATAAAGCACCAAAGTGAAAATAGTAACTCTTTATTCCTGAGAGACTAATTCCTCTCAGGCCTATTGTTGATATGGAAATGCAGGATTAGGTGTTTAATGTTTCATTCCACATGCCAATTACGTGGTACATGAATTCTTCTGAGTACAGTACCTCAACATCTAGGAGCTAATTATCATTAGCAGAACTGTTGCTAATGCATATTTCCTTTTAAGTTTCCACACTCTGATACTTTCTTCTCATTAAATGCATTACAAGGTAAATCAAAGTAGCACGCTGTTTTTCCTTCTCTCAATTATTCGTAATTACAGCCGTTCTAAATCTACCCGAGCAGATAGATAAATAAATGTTTGGCATGATTAATCAAACAAGACGGCGTAACAGAAATCCTACCCTTGTGTACGCTCATTAGCCGAACGCGTTGCCTCATTTGCTTGCTACGTGATTCCCATTTAAAGATCTTGACGGTGAGGTTTCATTGTGTTTCTCAGAGAACTTCTGGAACGCTGCGTTTTTCGACAAGGAGACGTCGTACCTCCACTTTCCCACCTTCCACGGAGAGCTGAGCGCAGATATCTCCTTCCTGTTTAAAACCACGGCCTCCTCTGGTGTGTTCCTCGAAAACCTGGGCATCAAAGACTTCATCCGGATCGAACTGAGCTGTGAGTAGGAGCTGGAGGGTGAGGATTTAATCTGGATTAGAGGGATGTGTCAGTAAAACCTGGAAGTCAAAGTCTTAAACTGGATCTGTGTAAAACCCAGAGGTTACAGACTTAATCTTTATCAAACTATCCTGGAGGAAAAATATTGTTTATTTTAGGTTGAACTCAGCTGTCTTGACCTTCCTGTTCCAACTTTAACACAAAGTTTAACAGCTTAGTCTCACACTCGACTACATTAACCACTCGACACTTGAACATTACACCCATATGTGACTGTTAAACATGTAATTTCAAATCTGTGTGCGCTAATCTGCTGCTATAACAACCTACACTCTTCTGGGAAGCCACAATATCCACACATTTTTTGGAACCTTTGGAAGATTTGTTCCCATTCAGCCGCAAGAGCTTTAGTGAAGTCGGCCACTGATGTTGGGAGATCAGGCCTGGCTCACACTCAGTGTTCCAGTTCATCCTGAAGGTGTTGGCTGGGGTTGAGATCAGGGCTCTGTGTAAAGCTGTTCCACACCAAACTGGAAAAAACATTTTTTGTGGAGATGGCTTTGCTTCAAGGGTGGTTTAGGTGCTGAGAATGAGAGCGATCAGAGATCAGCTCTTCTTTGCTTTACTTTAGGCTCCTGTCTTCATTGCTTGGACAATATTTTCAGTTTCAGCTCTCTGTTTTCTGCTTAGCTTTCTAGCTGTTGCCTGACGTACATGACAGGACAGCAATAACCAAGAGGGTATTTCTTTACTTTATGGGTACAACAACTTCGTGGCTGGGTAGGTGTTATAACTTTACAGCCCTTCTTGGCGTGTTACCATTTAAAATATGGCAGATATACCCACAAGGGTGTTCTTTACTATGCTTATGGTTGCAGCTAGGTATAAGAATACGTGTTCATGGGCACACAGGGTGTCTGGAGTTTAGTAAATCTTGTATAGATGCCTTGAATCAGTTGTTAGAGTGGTTGCATTTTGAAGCTCAATCAGCCCATTTCACTGGCTTTGTTTGATTTAGTTTGCCGTTTTTGTATCGTGCTGCATTTTGCATTTTCATAGAAGTGGGATTTGAAGAGACACAAACACAGAATCTAATACAGGGACACTGCTGCACCAACAGCCTCTCTCCTCGGGGGAAATCATTGTCAGTGTGGTTGTTCCAGCTGCCTCAGATCGCTCTGTAACACTGAGGCTGAGCCCGAGAACCATTTCTAAATGATGTTACCCGACGATGCTGGGATATTGTTTCATCTTGTATCGCGAGCTGAGCAGACCACTTGAAGTGAAACCCGAAACTTCCAGATTCTGTTGCAGAAGCAAGAAATCATTCATTCAAAATCCCATTAACAGTTGTAACGACACTAATTATTAAAAAATCCAACCTTGGAACAAAACCGTTCTCAACAGTGTGTCGCGGGGCTCGCGTCACATGTGGAGATGAGGAGGATAGAATTTGAAAAACAATCAAATTTTGTTTTCATTCAATATTTATGTCTCAGCTGCCTTTAACAAACACCATTTCCCATAAGCCCCAGACGTTGTAGATGTTTTTAGACAGCAGAGATCACAGATAGAAAGTTGGAAAACTGACTTTAGGGGAGAGTGTTGGTGAATTTTGTGCATATGGACGAAACAAAGTTGTGGTGACGTAGTACCCATGCTGCGGCGCTCATAGTTTTTTCATGGGAGCCCTGTAGTTTTTTTCTATGCTAACAAAGTCAGTCTGAATCTTTAGGTGTGATGTGACTTTTCCCTCTGACAAAAAACACGTATCTCTTGTAACGAGTCGTTTAATTTTAATTATGTTAAAAGTGGTCTACTCATAGTCTACCGGCCTGATGATTTACTCATTCAATCCTGACTCACACCATAATTCTCTTTCGTTCATTGATCCTACCTCTCTATTCTATTTGTTTTCCTCTTTGTTTGCCGTCTTTTCCATAAATCATACCTTTACCTCTGACTCCCCTTTCCTGTCTCGTCTGTCTCCTTTTCTTCTTCCCGTCTATCAGCCTCCACTCGGGTGGTTTTCTCCTTCGATGTGGGTAACGGGCCGCTGGAGGTTCACGTGGAGTCGAGCGAGGCCCTGAATGACAACCGGTGGCATCGAGTCCGAGCCGAGCGGAACGTCAAGGAGGCGTCGCTTCGATTGGATGAACTTCCTGCCGCCACACAGGAGGCTCCTGCTGACGGACACTTCCACCTGCAGCTCAACAGCCAGCTGTTCATAGGTGAGGATGAGACACATGTGGACAGTTCCCTCATTAGTACATTAGTGTATATATTACATCTTCTCATTCAATATCTTCTTTGTTCTCCATTTCTCCAATTTATTGTGTTCAGTGTTTTTCTGTCTGTTGGTTAGAGTCCAGCTGTGACAGATGTTCCTCTTTCCTACTGCAATTTGCCATTGTTTGGCATATTTCTGTATTTGTGATTGATGCACCAGTAGTTCAGGCAGCAACACTCCATTTTGTGCATAACAATGAAGCCATGTGAAGTTGAATACCAATTAACAGCATGACACATACTGCTTTAATATAGCTCTGACTGTCATTGTTTTGCAGGAAGGCAGCTGTGTGCACGTCGTGTCCTATATTTAGGACCACGTGGAGGGTAACAGATACAGGACAGGATCCGCACACTGGATTAAAGCTCCCAAATCTTTAATGTTTCGATCGTACAGAGTGTTCATCAGGCAAATGGCCAAGATATACTGTATATCGACCAAAGAAAACTGATTACATACTGGTCATGTCACAGTGAAGTGATCAGGCAAAAAATATACATACAATAAACACTTAAAATACGACCCTCCAGATACTATCAAAGACTGAAATACTTAAAGTTATAGGAATATAAAAAAATGATATATACAAAATATTTTTATATATACATACACACATTTCTTAAAAATAATGCATACATGATAACATGAACGACTTTTAGATTTAATATCAGCCGAAACGTCTATCTAACCATTGGATATACTCTTTAGTTATACTTCTGTATCGTCATTTCAGGTAAAGAGAAAGTGCTGCTGTGGCTTTACAGAGGAGAAAAGGTAGAAAGCCCAACTCCTCTGCTTTGAAACAGCTGTTTCACACATGCTAAGCTGTTATTGACTAAATGCCACCAAGTGGTGCTAAATATGGAAGATGCCAATCTGGCACATTTATCAATACGGGGTTTGGCACTGCACCTCTCCGTGAAAGCTCAGCTAAACCTACGAGGCAAGTAAAGTTAAGAAATCAGTAGCACGTAGTACAGGATGTCATCCTCCAGACTGTATCCTCAGAAAAACGCAAAAAATATTATCTATTTTTTCACACATGCTAATCTATTATCGACTGAATCCTGTTGTTTAATCAGCAGTATTGGATGTGAAAGGTCCTTAGTGTGTATGTCTAATCAATAGGGCTTCTACTTCCTCTTCTTCCAAAGCCCTGCAGTGTAAACTCCCAACAGACTGGAATCCAAACACAGTACGGTTCATACAGTCCTATATACTTTAAAAGGAAGAGAAATATTCTGTTTTAAGGTGCTGAACTGCTTTTGGTCAAATGCCATCAGCTGCTCAGCACTACTGGATATGAAAGTGCTGAGTCGACGGTTTCTGACCACTGATCAATAATCACATTTAATAAATAAGCACGCATCAGAGAGTACTAGTGTAGTGTATGATGTGATTTCTTGCTGTGAGGGTCTTTAAATACTGTGTAAATGAAGCTGAACCTCTTAGTGGTTCATTAAGCAGTCATGTAATTAACCCTCTTTAATACGAACTCAATCAATACTGCAGCCCTGTTTATCTCAACTCTTCATCAGTTCACTTCTATTATTCAGATTCTCAGGAGAAAACACACGGCTATTATCAGGTTTTATCGTCCTGCAAATATTGTGCATGTCGCTTCATATCAGTAAACACACACTGTGGAGGGAAAACAAACCGACAAACGCTGATGAGACTGGACGAAGGTAGAAGCAGCAGGGAAATCAAGGTGAACATTGATTGGCTGAATGTGTTTAGCCAATAATCCGCTCTGAGGTCACCGCCATCAGCCTAAACCCGTATGTGTTTACCTCTGAATTATCAGTGCAGTACACTGGAATAAGTCTGCTAGATTTGTGTGTTTGAATGGAGATGTGCTGGTATTTATCCCCAGATTGGTTTGGTAATGGATGTTTGTAGTACGATGTTCTGACTTGTCTTGTTTTGAGTGGAGCGGTGACTTGAGCAGCATCGAGATCAGAACTGTTTGGAGAAAGCAAAAGGTAGATTCCTGTGACTGCTAACGTGTACCCAGCATGCTGTTGGGCGGTGTAACAGTTACAGTAATAGGGGTCCCCTCTCTACACACTACACAGTAGTGTGTACTACACAGTGTGTACTTCACAGAGCTGTTTTTCCTCTAGCATCAAAATTGTAAATGTTCCAATACTGTTATACGTTTTATGATCATCTTCCCTTCAACCTCAGCTGTACTTTGTGTTTTGTGTTAATTTCCACATGTTTCTTTGACATGCTAAAGCACTAAACTAAGGTGGCAAACATGCTGAACATTACCTGCTGAACATCAGCATCGTTAGCATTGTCATTGTGAGCATGTTAGCATTTCTCTCAGTACAGCCTCAAGACACAAGACGAGATACTCAGGTAATTTTCTTAAACAGAAGATTTATTATTATTATTTTATTATTATATTATGAGTAGTATCCTCGTGACTAGCATAAAATCTTGATGTGTAAAATTGGTGGAGAGCTGAAGGAGATGTTTTCATTTCTGTGTTTGGGGCTCGTTGTGTGACTGTTGGCTCTGCAGGATTACTATGTACATAAAAAATATCTTACTGTGTACAATTCACAATTTATTCATGAGCACACAATCCCTCCCCGTAGACATACAGTATTTTAGGCAAAAATATTTAAGTTATTTGGATTCAGCATTGGCTTGTTTAAATTCATGAACCATCGTACCACATGCATTGTGTATACACCAGTCTTGATTTATAAAGCAAACTGTTCCATTGTTTGACTCATAAGCCGCTGTGTTGGTTTGTATAAATTCATAAGCCATATTTCAATGTACACTGTATTTACGAGCCATAATCCTGCCTTGCTTTATACGACAGTGAATTCCATCGTTTTGATTAATAAGCCGTGTTATTGCCTCGCATGGATTTATAATCCACGGCATCGCTCATTTTCCAATTCCTTTATTGCTGTTTGTATTGTAGGTGCTAGAAATCCACACGCAGCAATTTTGAGTGAGCTCAGCAATGAAAGCAGAAATCGCTTCCTTTGTGAAGGTTTATAAGCTATTATTTTGTCCTGTTTGGATTGTTAAGCCTTTGTATATTTGTGCTGCATTGCTGTCTACCAACTGACGTGCTCGACACAGCGTTTTCTTGCTCTCTGCCGCCGTGTGCAGACGGAGCACCCTCCTGCACGAGGATTTTGAGGATTCCTTTGATCTCCGCTTCACATATCCCTCGAAATGCGGCAGTATTGACGTCAGATCATCCTGTAGTGATGTAGTGCGAGTCGACGTTAGCTGTTGTTCTTTTGTGTTTCATTCTGATCCTCTTTGCAGTGGCATCAAACACAGTTTAGTCACGGAGTTTAGTTGAAAACCTGCCTGTGTCGAGATATCTTTTGATTTCAACATCACGAATCCTTCACATGACAGTGAAGCGACATCAACACCAGAGAAAACTGGTATCATTGTTATCGACGACAGAGGTTTCCAACCCTTGGACCGTGGACAACTATATGATTTAACATCAAAAGCTGAATATTAATTAAATCATTTAACTCTATAGGCTATTATATTTTATTTTTGTTGTAATTTCCTTGAACTTGGTGCATTCAGCAGTGCACAAAATCTGCGTGTGAAAACTACCTGAGTGTTTTTGAAAGGTCTGTCTGATTCTTTTTAATTTAGTAAGTAACCACAAAAACACGGACCTGTTTAGTTTCTTTTTATGCTCGCCAATTTCTTTCTCTGTGTCTCTCTCTCTGTTCCTCTCTTCCTCTGTCATTTTCTAACTTATATCAAGGCTTATTATTGTGTGTTGTGAGGATCATGTCTGAGCCAAAACCTGCATAATTTGTGAACACGGGTGCAAACCTGCAAAACAGATTTGGAGCGCCCAAGTCTAACTTGATCTTACAGTGTGCACACTGATGGAGTGTAATGACCCCTTGTTCACAACGACATTGTCAATATATAAACAATCTGTGGTGCAAAAGAGGGTTGAGAACTACCGCTGGAGCATGTTATTTTCCTGTGAACAGCATCAGCAGATGAAGTTTTGGATTCGTTCTGTCTACGTTTTTCTTTCCAAACTTGATGTTGAGGCTTGAAGACTTTGATCTCCATTCCACTAATTGTTGTGTCCTCATGTGCTTTAGTACACTCATCTCACGTTGAGACACTAGAGGTTGTACTGCTTGATACGAGGTTGAAATGCTCTTGAGGGTCCCACTGATCTGCTCGCTTGGTCAGAGGTGGAGTTTGTCTGCATTTGGAGTCTTTGATCCTTTGATCTCCACGTCACAAAAATCCCTCATTATGCTCTTTTAAGTGTTTGCTGTAAGCAGTGTGTCCATTTGATGTGGAGAGAGTGTAATCCATGCTGGAGCTGAAGAGCAGCAGGATGTGCGGTTAAAACCCTCACCACTCTGACAGCCTCCCTGTTAGGAGGGTTTGTTCTCTGATTTGTTCTCTGAGGTGGTGGTCTGCAGGGATCTGTCTCTGGTCCCTGCTGGAATCACAACTTTTACACACATAATGCCATGTTAACCCTTCTAGCAATGCAATTTCTGCATAGATGGCAGTCGGTGCACTCCCAAGGCTCTGATGGGACTGAGACTCTCCGGGTTAAATCAACATGAAATATCTAATATCTAGAAAATATCTTTTTCTTTGATAAAAAAGTTAAAGTTACAGCTGATAGCCGTAACACAAACCTACAGTACCGTTAAATTATCCAGACTCCTGTGTCTGCATGTTGAGGAACACTGAGGATATCATTTAAAGAACACTTTGAAGTAGTAAAAAAATACTTCTGGTCAGAGGTATTAACTCTTTTAGTTGGTGTCTTTACATTTTGAGAAGAAAGTGTTCACATGTAGAAAGTGAGTGTTCAAGTCGAAGATTACTTACTATTGTTACTGCGCACAGTAATTTAAGGTCAATAACTTGAGTATCTTAAGGTTGTTGTTCACACTAGCATCAAAAAGCAGAATTCTTGTTTCAGCTTCATGTTTCTAGGAGTGGTGCTATCAAAGTGGTTCAAAGTGTGGTGATTTGTGGGTAACTGTCTGATCACATTTACATTTTAAAAAGGTGTTTTTATGATGAAACAAACTGAATTATTATGCAGAAAACTAACTAAGTGTGTTACACTTGATGTGATTATGACACTGATTAACATACAACAAGCATTTACATAAGAAGTGCAGCCATAATCAAGTACGGCCATATTACTAGAGTGCATGTGAGGGCCGTCAGTGTGCCACCCCCATGAAGGATTATTTAAAGATTACCTGTTCCAAGGAGGACAGTTTGTCAGTCTCCTGAATCTTAATACCTAAATGTTGGACAATGATTTTCAGTGGACTTAATAAGGATTCATAGTTTTGTGTCAGAGGAAATGTTGAGGCAGGTTTCATATCCTGTGTTGCTTCGCTGGCTCAATAATTCATACGAGTCAAATCAGAGCGGAGCGAGGAGGCCGAGAGGAGAGTCTAAACGAAGCTCAGTGATTTATTGGTGTGAAAAGCTGCTGCTGCTGAACAATAGGACGTTGTCAGCTTCAAACTCTGAGAGCAAAGAGCTGCCAAGTTTGTGCTCTGAGCACAATAAGAGTTTCAATCTGTGATCTTTGCAGAAATGGGAGGTTGTCATGTTTGAACTATGCGAACAATAGGGGACTGTGTTACATCTCAGAGGGGAATGTGCAATGTTGAAAACGGAGTTTGATTTTTGAAGAATGAAGTGAGCACATGCAGCATGTCCTGTTAGACAGGCAGACAGACAATCAGCCTCTCATCCAATGAGCAGCCAGCGTGAGATCAGGCAGACGGACAGCTGATGAAAGTTAAAACTGTTTTCCACCTACAGCTTGTTGCCTCATTGTTGTGTCACTTCATCAGAAGAGTGTTGACAGTTTGGAGCTTCTGGCGGAGCAGAGCGACATGTGGATCTGCTGTAGATGACAGAAGGAGGAGAAGTGAAAAACTAGTGAGAAAGAAAACATACGGCCTTGTCAACACACAAAGAAATAAAAGAAAGGCTGGGACAAAGAGGACAGAGTGTGCTGGTGTGTTGGAGTAGATCCTTAGCTGTCACCTCTTTGGTCTGGGAACGAATGTCTAAAATGTAAATGCTCGTGCTGACGTCCTTCCTGTTTCCTGTGTTGTCAGGAGGCACAGCGTCCAGGCAGAAGGGCTTTCGGGGCTGTATTCGCTCCCTGCAGCTGAACGGCGTCACCCTGGACCTGGAGGAGAGGGCGAGGATCACACCCGGGGTTCGACCCGGCTGCCCGGGTCACTGCAGCAGCTACGGCTCGTTCTGCCAGAACCAAGGCCGCTGTGTGGAGAGAGTCAACGGCTTCCACTGCGACTGCGGCTTGTCAGCCTACACTGGAGTCTTCTGCCATACAGGTGCACACATATGAAGACACGCTGAAGTAAACAGTAAATGTGCCACCAAAACAGTTAAAAGAGGCTAAAAAGCTCTGCAGAGCTGCAGGGTTTGTGATAAGTCCCTGCAGGTTCCTGAGTACTAAAATCACTTCATATTAAACATTTGGATTCATTTTTAATATAAAATATATTGCTTAGTAGATTTTTTAAGTAATCTCAGTTTTTAAGTTTTTCTTGTAATGTGGATGAATATCAGTAACCCACGTCTCCACGACTTCCATTTGAATCCAGTGTGTCTGTATGTTCGAACACGGGCCTCCTGGTCCTAACCTGTCTGTCCGCGGTCAGTCATTGGCTAGCCTGACGAACCCACTGCTGTCTTTGTAGTCTTTGTGACCATGAATCCAAGCTACAAACTTGGCCAAAGGGACTTTTTAAAGTATTTGATATTCAAAAGTTGGGATTGTGGGTGGAGCATGCCTTCAGTGGTGCCTTGACCTCCCTGTAGTAGACGTGTCCAACCACTTTGTAACATGCTGCTCAGTGTCACTTCATGCCTCTGTCCCCGCCTTCTGCTTTGCATGCACTGCAGTTTGCTCATATATCTTCACAGCCAAGGTTAAAGCTGTTTGGATGTCTTGTGTCAGCTTGTAGTTCTTTTAGGAGAAACATTTTCTGAGTCTCAGTAAAGATGATAACTCTTTTAGAGCATATAGGAGGTTATAATTGGATGAATTACCTCAAACTTCTATGGAAATACAAATGAAACTATGAGGAAAGACAAACTCCACGTGTGGGCGTTTATCTGCTGTTGTCTAAAGGTTAAGGATCTGTATTATTTCACAGAACCTTTTATTGCTTTTACTGCACTTCAAGAAACACATGAAACCACATGACATCAAAGGTTATGTCAAATAGTGTCTGTTTGATGTGTTGGAGTCTATTTTAGCAGTTTGTTTGGTGTTAAGTCATCACATTGACCTTCATGCCTTCCATGAGTTCAATAACTTAAGTGAGATCAGCCATTTCAACTTCTTTAAAAGGTCTCTCTTAACCCTCCTCCCACTGAATATCGATATCTACTGTACCTACTTATCTGCTGAGTCGCGCTGAGTCAGAAAGCCACTTTGTATTTGATGCCTTTGTGAGTCACAGTGACGCACTCTAGCTGTGTTTGATATTTTAGAAGTTCCTCTCTGTTTCCTGTTTGAGAATTAAAGCAAAGACTCAACAGTTCTAAAGTTTTCTGTAATTAGTTTCAACCCTCTGCAGATACTGAGAACATCTTTTTATTCTCCTGCTAACTAATCAGACGTGCAGAGTCGTTCCGACGCCTCCCTTGGAGGTTCATTAAAGTTTGCAAACTCTGTAAACACAGTCTAAATATATGTGTTGTAACATCCCCTTGAAATTGATAAGTTTACTGGCAAAAAATTTAGCACCTTGTGGAACGCAGGAAAAAAAAAAGGTTTGAAAGTAGAACGTGTTCATGTAGGATTAAAAACTTAACTGAACTCCAACACTGAATAATGCTGAAACAATTGCACAGTTGACAAAAAGTTAATCTATAATAACTTTGATAATCAAATAATTGTTGATGTGATTCAACAAAAAAGGAAATTAAATAAGAATACATTTGCCGATTAAGCTTCTCAAATGTGAGGATTTTCCTGCGTTTCGGTTTCTTGAAGTGTTTTTCAGATAAAGCGATCGTTTTGAAGCTTTGGGTTCTGCTAACTACTGATGGGTATTTGTCATTAGTTTTTACATTTTATAGACCAGGCAGTGACATGAGTAACTGAAAGAAAACAGCTCGGGGTGACGTGTTTAATTGGTTAACGATATTTATTAATGTACAATTTCTCAGTCAAATAAACTATTAAAGCTGCAGTGAAGGCTGGAACATGTTTATCTGTGCTGCTCGTAAACAGACGTGCGTGGTGGATCCCAGTCAGGAGCTCATGAGTTTTATTTTCACAACACCAAGGTGTATATCAACAAACAACAACAAAAACAACCTCTCGCTCTTCCTCCAGAGGTGTCGGCCAGCTTCAAGTCTGGGACGTCCGTCAGCTACACCTTCAAGGAGCCGTACGAGTTGAGCAGGAACAGCAGCGCCCTGCCGTCCTCCATCTACTCTGACATGACGCTGAGAGGAGAGAACGTCTCCCTGAGCTTCAGGACGAACCAGAGTCCTGCTGTGCTGTTCTACGTCAGCTCCTACTACAGAGAGTACCTGGCCCTGCTCATCAACAAGCACGGTGAGCAGGCTTTTATTTTGAAGGGGTTTGTTTATGTGGCGGATGTTCGAGCTTGAGGTGGAGCGTCTCATCTTGATTTAATTCTTCTTCCTTTTTAATGGCCTCCTCCCCTTTTTTGTGGGTTTCATTCATTTGAATACTGTTTGAACACGATTATTTAACTGGAGGACGTTTGTACTGTCGTTTCTTCTCCTCATCGTTCTCTGCAAGTTTCTCGCTCCTTCGTTCACCTTCAAGACAATAATGTTCCTCAAATCTTCTTTTGAGTCTTTTCTCATTCTTCCCTGTAATTACTCCCCTTTGCTTTGCCTCATTTTCTCCTTTTTTGTTCTCTCCTCGTCTTTGTCGACAGTTTTCAAACCTCAGAGGTTACGAGTCTATTCAAGAGAGTTTCCTTTTCGCCCCTCTTCGTCTTCCTCCCTCAACTTTTTTCAATTACTTTTCTCTCTTCCTCAGCTCCTCCCAGCGTCTCATCTTACCTCTCCTCCCCTCTTCCTCACATACTCTCTCTCATTCCTGTCATCTTCTCCTGATATCGACCTCTCCTCGTTTCCTTCTTCCTCTCTCCTCCTCCTCCTCATCCTCTCCTCTGCTCTGCAGCTTTACCAGATCTGTCAGGATCTGTCAGGATCTTTCCTCTCTCTGGATTCACCCTGTCAGCCTCTACTGCCTTTTAATCCGTCCAGCCGGGCCGGTTATTATGTTTTGTCTCAGGCTGGGAAAAAAGGTGTTCTCTGGTCTTATCACTGAGACCTGATGAGTGATGCTGAGGGAATAAAGGTCTGCTGGGCTGCTAATGGGTGGCGGGTCAGTGTGCCGCTGAATAAAACAGCAGAAAACTTGCAGATGTGTTTTATAAACTTTGAAATAATCATGTTGGGAGTTTGGCTTTTAAGAGTAGTCGGAGGCACTTTGAATTTAAAATGACATTTTCAGCATCCAGGAGTCTAATAAAATCAGCACTTTGCTGCTAGATTAGCTGTAAATGGATTTCTCCTGGTGTTAATGAGTCAGAGAAAGCTGATGGACAGCAGGGCATTAAGGTCTCATTTTGACCGTGGAGTCGTCAGGTAGATGCACTTAAACTGAAATGTCCAATTAAATCCCAGAGAGCTTTCTCTTGTTTGCCCTGAGATGGCTCATTTCTTTTTACCCTCGACTGCAGTTACACCTCTTCAACCCAAACACAAACTTTCTACTTAAGGCATCTTTTCAAGAATGAATTTGTTATCAGCGCGGCAGCAGGTAGCTGGAGGTCCTCCTACAATAACTAATAAGTACTTCACATTCACTCATAGGAAAGACTTTAATATATAGCCTTTAATATATTAATTATTATGTTTATGTACACTAATATAATACATGCTATAAAAAACGATGTTTTGGAAGACGAACTGTAATTTCATAGCCCTCTCTAAAGACATCAGAGGCCTTTTGTTAAATCGGCACTTAATGTTCTGAATATTAGGAGAATTAATTAGATTTAATTCGATTAGTTCTGTTATTGAAAGGGAATTAGCTCTCTTATCCTCATAACATAGAAATGTTAATTATTAGAGCAGCCTCTTCTTTAAGATATCCAGATTTTTCTTTGAAGGATTAAATGTGTGTTTACCCTGTTGGCCAAGATTACGGGACATGATGAGGCCTATTTCAGGAAAAGATCATCATCAACTTATCACGTTTGAAATGATGATGATGTTTTATTCGTAAATCTCGCTCTTTCAAACGTTGCTTCCCTTTGTTGTGAGATCTAACATGTAACCCCACGGTTTGATGTGTGTGTGAAGATATGCTGGAGGTGAGATACAAGCTGGACGGCAGCAGAGATGCTGAAGTGTTGAGGAGCAGAGTGAAGAGTCTGGCCAACGGACAGCTGCACACCGTCACCATCAGCAGACTGACAGACTCTGTGTCTGTGCAGGTAAAACCACCTCATCACTTCATCACGCTCTTGTAGCTAACACCTCAGCAAACACTTGCTCACGTACACAGACACAGCTTGCTTTGGTTTGGTCTCCATCAACTCATTAAAATGTCTCGCTTTTTAGCTGCTGTTCAACACGTTCCACTTTCTTCTCCAGCCGCCCACTAGCTTTGTCTGTCGGCTGATTGGTGCTGGACACGTAGCATAAACTCAGATTGACGGAACTAATTGGCAGGAAACAGGCAGTGTTACACATGGACTCAACCACACATTAAATGTACTGTAAAGGAAAAACAATGAGCCAAAAGACACTTAAAATCTCTGTAAAGCTGCAGAGTGGGATGTTAATTCTCAGCGGTTTCTACGTGCAACTGTTTCACATTACATAGAGTCAATTTATTCAGTTACAATATCAGAAATATTACTTAATGCACGTTTAAGGAAATGCACAATCTCCATTACATAGCTTCTCTGGGGTCGACTATAGAGATTTCTCGGCATGTTGGCCTTTTTGGATAAGAAATGAATCCTGTTAGTCACCAACAGTCTCTTTGTGACACTTTCATTTAAGTTCCCCTATTTGGCATTTATAAGCAGTATACGAACAGCACTGTATATACGCAAATATAAGGACATTTTTGTGTGTTTATTAATCTATATTATTTGTCAGAAATGATATGAAGACATACATTATTACATCTGCATTTCACTATATTGTCATTAATTATCTGTTTACACACCAGCTTCCACTTATGGGTGCCCACAGAAGGAGTTATAGTTGTTTACAGATACACAAATGAACATTTAGCGTGTCTGCAGGTACATTATAGTGTATTCTAAACAATTTATTAAATCTTTATATACTGCTTATAGATGCTAAATAGGGTGACTTGAAGTGTTTCCGCATCTTTTTGGCCTTCAAGTCTGTTTTCTTTTGACTTATGTACACAAGTGCGTACGCTGTGTGTTGGACTGCAAGTGCAAAAGTAAAAGATGCAGCTGCTGCTTTTGTGTTGCTGATGTGCTGCTTTCACTTCGCTGTCGGAGTAGACAAAGTGTAAGGCTGCCAAATATCAACCTTTTTCCATCTTTGTCAAATGAGGCGCCGATCTCAAGGGCAACTACAGTGACACGCATACAGATGCACACACAGGCTGTCCCATCTACTCCCTGTGTGCACTGTGGTGCACTATTGTGATATTCCTCTATGTGCTAAAGCCCAGTCAGCAGTTCAGCCACCAGCAGCTGCTGTCCTGGACGTCGGTACGGCAGGGCAGCAGGGACAAACTACACATTAGAAAACATTTCAGATGAAATATGAAGCATTGTAATCGTATCTGGATCTACTGAATCTCTTGTTAACAACAGCCCCGGATGATATATGAGGTAAACTTCATCTGACCAGGAGCCAGCAGCCTGAGTGTCTGTATAATTGTCAACACCCTGAGATGAAACACAAGGTGACCTCGTCTTGCAGCCTCCTGATTCACTGTGTTGCGAGGCTCCACAGTATGAAATATGAGGTGCATCTCATCTTATCAGTTTCCATCATGTTGAATCATTATATCTTACTCTAAAGGCATACGGGGGCACTTTGGTCTGGAGAAAGGTATCTCAACAAGTATTTACAACAGATTTACATAAAATTGGGTGTATTTTGACTCCCAAAAGATACGTCTTAATGTTTCTGGAGCACGTTTACGCTCCCCACGGGTTGAACCCTTCCCATCTTGGACTCTTTTTTTTTTTTTTCTTCTGTCATCCTCAGGCCAACATTAAGACATCATAAGATATCTACTGCAAGGAGTCTGCAAAATTAGACATTTTCAGATGCTACACTTTGGGGCTTTAACATTAGAACTTTTTCCCAAAATTAATTTAGAAAATAATTCTCCTCTTTCAGCTCGACCAAAACGCCAGAGAAGAATTCAATCTGACATCTGACGGAGAATTCAACACCATCAAGTCGCTGGAGTTGGGCAGAGTGCACGGTAAGTGAGGAGGCAATAAAAGCAGAGAAAAGGCCTTTTTAGTTAGAAAGCGCTGATTTACACTTATTTGAATAACAGCTTTAAGATGTTTGGCTTCGTCTGACGCAGGGACATTTATAGAAATAAATGTAGCTGCAGCTGTTTGCTCCAAATGGAAATATTATTCAAGTTATCTGAAGAAGTGTGAGGCAAAATGTAAGAACTCCTTTAGTCTGAAGGTGAGTCTTCTATTATGTCTGTATTTAATTTCATGAGAGTTCAGGATTCTGAGCCGGACAGTTCAGGAGGTCATATAGCTGCTGCAGGAACAGAAGTTTAGCTACTTCGAGTATCTCTAATCTTAACTAGACCTCACAGTTAACTGCTGCAAAAGGCCTGAAGATGGCTAAATATTATAGCCAGCTACAAAACATAAGCAAGCTAACATGGTAGGTGTATTGTTGCTAATAGGCCTTACACTCATTCAGTGGCTATGTTAGCATGTCTATGTTAAGTAAGTTATCGACTTGTGGCAAAGGCTGCGCCCAGATTCCTTCATTTTTAACTGGTAGTCCATTATTTAGTGTATCTGCCATTAATAACATAATGTAACTACATTGTATTCATCAGTGTTAATATTTTTAAAATGGGTGAACATCAGATAAATCAATAAGGTAAAACATAATAATGCAAACCCACAATCTCACTATGAAATGCTCGTTTGCTTCCTCATCTTTGTGCATAGTTCACTCCAATTATGCTGGATGGATCTATGCTGGTTTCCAGTTAGCTGTCAAAACAAATCTAGAAGAGCTTGATGCATAATTGATTAGTTGCTGTGAATATCATGTGCAGCACCTTTCACGTTCTATTATAACCAGGAGAGATAAAAGGAGAGACAGCGTTTAGAGGCAAGTACAGATATGTTTAGCATCAGTAAATGAGGGTCAAGTTAAACTTTTTAAGCCTGCAAGAAAAACTCACGCTCTGGGAGGGTTAAACCACATCCTCACTGAGCCCCTGTGTGTAGTCCCAGACAGGGACCTGTAACAGTCGGGGTGAGGCAGTAATTGCCTGCGTCATGACTTATTCATGTTCTCTTTGAGCGGCTCCATCAGAGACGGACTGAGATATAAGCTGTTAATAACATGAGGGGCTGAGAGGCCGCCGGCTGCAGGCTCGGCGCTCCAATGAGACGGAGACACAGCAATTTAGAAGGAAACGCACTCAAACACACTCACTATTACAAGTAAAACATGAGGCTGCTACTAAATAGCTTTCATCAGACGCATGCATCAGGTAACACCAAATAATGACCTAAAGAAAATGATTAATTTTGCACAGATACAAAATATCTATAAGTGTTCTGTTCATGAGTTCTGTGAGTATTTGTTTTATTCAAGAGGCCCTTTACTAGAATATTTAAAGCAATGTGTGTATTGTGGTACTCTAAATAAAGAAAGAATGGCTTCATTTATTTGTTTGTTTATGTTTTAGGAGATTTCAGAAGATTTGGATTGATTTGCACACACGCATGCATGAATACGTGTTATGTGGGTGTATTCTTTATTTATTTATTTTATTATTTCCAGTGCCTCTGCCAGTGCTAAAAAGTGTAATTACTTGGGAAAAGAAAACCAAAAACATATATATTTTGAGCAAAATGGTCATTGGTTTCTGCTTTTAAACATTCTGTTGTTAAATAATTCATAACCACTAAATGTACAATATAAAATCCATGTGTGGTAGCAAACATGGACAGCGCATATCTTATCAGCTCGGTGTGTTTTAACCCCGTCATGTCAGCATGTGACCGGTCCTCCCCTCTGTCAAACCAGAGGCGGCAGAGAGTCAGATCAGGATCAGAAAAGCAGCAGGAAAGTGGATTTTCTGTCGTTTCCTGCCAACCCTGTCATCCATCAGCCTTACTAATGGACCCGGAAGGAATACAGAGAGACAGAGAGGGGGCAAGAGGTGATGGAGTGAAGAGTGTATCAGCTGAGAGGAGCTTACAGGCTGCAGCAATGTTTCCTGCTGCTCTCATCAACATGCAGATGTGTTCTGGTAAAACCACAGTCCCCTCTCTGTCATCTGAACAGACACTGATGCAGCTGTTTACAGCGGTGATGTCGGCTTTCACAGCTGCTGTTTACACTGCTGAATGATGAAGGGGTTTAAGTCAATAAAGTGAACAGATAGAGGTGAGAGTGCACATCTGTGGAGTGATACATGCAGACTGGAAGCTGAGTCATTGGCAGTCTGTCTACTGTAATGAGGGCGTGTGTGCGTGAGGTTGTGTGTGTGTGTGTGTGTGTGTGTGTGTGTGTGTGTGTGCTAATCATTAGAGTCGATGTGCTGCCACTATTGTTCCGCTCTGATAACAAGGGAATGTGAAGCAGAGTCAATGAAGCTGTCAGTGTGTGTCGTGGATTATAGGGCGAGCCATCCTATTGGTTGACGAAAGGTTAAAAGTTCAATCACTGGTACAAATAAATAATACGTTTTATTTCTGAGCTCTTTGTTTAACAGTCAAGGGTTCCAGTTAGTTCATGTGTTCTAAAAACCACGTTGCAAAAAACACTCACTGGA
Source organism: Enoplosus armatus (assembly GCF_043641665.1). Taxonomy (NCBI): domain Eukaryota; kingdom Metazoa; phylum Chordata; class Actinopteri; order Centrarchiformes; family Enoplosidae; genus Enoplosus; species Enoplosus armatus. Next base: position 4,095,678 of record NC_092193.1, on the reverse strand, counting down.
TGAAATATCTCCACTTTAATTAAACAAATGAGATGTGGACATGTTCATTTTTAGAGGCATATTTTATTACCGTTTTCCCCTGTTTCCAATATTTGTGCCAAGTTAAGCTAAAGCAGTTGTATCAATCTTCTCGGCAAGAAAGCAAACTTCCCAAAAAGTCTTCTTTTAAGAAATTGTCACATGATTCATGACATGACTTCTAGAAAATCATAGAAACAAATTGAGTTTCATGGGAAACAATTGACAGCCACTTTAGTTTTATTATTATTATTATTATTATTATTGTAATAATTCCTTCTTCCAGAGCAGTTTTGTATTGTCTCTTGGAACACATGGCAAAAAATTCATTTTTAAATCTGATGAAGAAATCTGATTGATGTTATGGATCCAATTCAAGACAGAAGCCGTTGCTTTTGCTTCTGCTGGATTGTTCAAAGCCTCCGTCTCCTCCTTCTCCCTCCAGAGTCTGACGAGATGGATCCAGACCTGGCCAGGCTGGCGTCTCTCGGTTTTACCGGCTGTCTGTCGGTGGTCCACTTTAACTCCATCAGCCCTCTGAAAGCTGCCCTGCTCCACCCGGACACCAGCCCCGTCATCATCACCGGACCTTTAGTCCAGTCCAACTGCGGCTCCTCGGCTCCGGCCAATCCCTACGCAGCAGAGAACACACACCACCTGTCAGGTAAGAGGGCAGGTTTGTAGGTTAGGTTAGCTTAACATTTGCAGTATTGTGGGAGAGAGTTCATGTATGATTGGTTGTTTCTAGGTTATTTAGGGTGAGAGGAGATCTGTTTTGGGTTTAAAAGCATTCAGTTGTCAGGAATTTTAATTTTCTTTGGCTGTCGGCAGGTGAGTGGTAAAAAAAAAATCATTCTTAGGATTTTCTGTAAGGTGATATTTTTTTACTGTCTAGGTTACATTTTCCGTTCTGGGATTCTTCCAGTCTTCCACGACACCGCGTCTTGACCTTTCTTATGTATTCATTGCTATTTTTTGCTGATGCAGTGGTCTGTGTTGGTTGCCAGTTTCTTGAACTGTTGTCTGTGCTGAACCAACATGTTCTCACCATAAACAAGGCTGGATTACCAACCGGGCAAAGCTGGCAACTGCCCTGAGGCAGCAGACACCCAGGGACCCTACACGTCCCAGGTTCACAGTGTGTCTGTTGGTTTCTGGTTATTTAATAAATTACAACTAGACTAGAGTATCGATTAAGGTGGGCGCTGCATTTTTACCCAGTAATGTGCCCATCGATAACTCGAAATGAGTTATTTCAGTTTTTATTGTGCGTACATGCTGCATGTTCCCAAATACTATAATAAATTGTGATTATTCAAATTACCACAAACTTACACCTGCAATAACACCTTTTTTTTGGCCACTTGGGGGCAGCAGAAACAACTTGTGAACACAACACTGACAAATCACCAATCACAAAGTTGATACTGCGAACTTGTTAGCATACAGTTGCTTATTTACACATCCAGCAGTTATGGAGTTACGGTACACCTTGCCTGTAATGTTCGTGATGGATCAGGTTGGCTGAAAGACAAAAATAAAATTTACATGTTGAACTGTGCCACTGAAATTATATATGTATGCATAGAAATGTGTGAGGGTGTTTTCCGTTTCCTTCGCTCACCCTTTGTTTCTCTGTGTGTATCTGTTCTTGGTAGGAGCTGCTATTTCAAACTGTATAATGAGCTCATTAAGTATGTACACCTTGTTGCGGAGACTCATGACAATGTGCTTGATGAGATAATTAATCGGGACCACAGAGGGGAGTTTCCACGAGCGCTTCTTTCCTCTGGTCTTGTTTTCATCCAGCTTGATGTTGCCTTAATAGAGTCCTTTGGAGAGCTGCTGCTGTGTTCGCTGTGTCTGCTCTGAATGATGATACTGTGATGTTTCTGTCCTTGGCTCTCTCTCTTTCTATTCTGACCCGTATATATTTTTTTTATTATATTTTTTCGTCTCCACATCATTTCTACTTTTCCGTTATTCTTCTCAACACCTCCTCTTCTGATTCTCGGTGCCCTTTGGTTTTCTCATTTTCTTTTCTTTCTTCTATCTTCCCAACTTTTAACTTCTTCAACCTTTCTCTTTCTCTGCTGTAGACCAGTCCGGTTCAGTGGGTTCAGGTCAACCTTTAGTCAATGCCATCAGGACTGACTCGGCTCTGATTGGAGGTACTGTCACCTGTTTCACCTCTTTTTATTATGTTTGTATTGGACTGTCGGAGTCAGAGATTGCGCTCAATATTTAATTGATAAGCAATATTCTGCCGGAAGCCAGCAAAGGTGATGTGATGGGCAAAAGATTTAATCAAAAGTAAAACGTTTTTGCTAAATTTTTGCTCTTCTGCCCGTCAGATTGATTCAAAGTGCAGATTAAATGGTTGCTATAAGCGTGTAGATAGAAAAAAAGTGAGAGAGTCAAAAGTCATTTAAAAGTGTCCATTAAATCTGGGTGCACAAAGGACGGCTGAACTAATTAAACCTCCGCTGAAATTACTTGCTGATGGAGAAACTTTCACACTCTCTTAAAATGCAAACTAAAGTAATACAGTGAAAAATTGATTTCAGCTGTATTTTGGAATTCCAATTAGATTAAACTTTCTCTGGATAATGAAATGTGCTGAACAGAAGAATCCAAATATGTGAAATTATGCTCACTGTGTGTTGAAGTTAGATTAGTAGAACAACCAGAGTGCAGCAGGAAAGTACTGTCATACCCAGGGGAGGCAGAGATGGGCAGAAATCATGTTTCGACTTCACAGTAGTTTCACAAAGCTCTGTGACCGAAGTCCACGGTGATGGATTTACTTTAGCCAGTGTGTCAGTCACAAAAGCAACAAGGCTTTGCAGGATTCAGAGAGATGAACACACAGATGTTTTGTAGAATTGTGTTTTCCCATCTTCCACACATCTTTAAGGTTCAGTTCATTTCACTGTACAAGATCTAATTTTAGAGATTTAAAATCAGTATAAGTCAGATAATACATATTGTTGTCAAATGTATGTTATTCTTGTCTGATAAAGTAACAAAGTGTTGCAGCTCAAAGTGATTTGAAAACCTTACGATGCATTACCACAGCACCATTATGTAATGTGGCAAAATATCAAGTGTCATTAATTAATTCATGTTTTTAATTCAGTGATATCAAGGAATTTATGTCCTAAAGACATGCGTTAAATATACTTAAAGTAGCTAGCTTAGCCCAAAGTAGAAATACACCTCTCCAAAAGTATCTTGTGTAGTGTCTTGTTAGCTAGCAAGCTAGCCACTAATACTTCCAACAGTCAACCTGAGTTTTGATTAAGAAAGGCTGCAACTTCTTGGGACTGTGTGCAGTCACTGCGTCCAGCTACTTCTGAGAAATAGCTCACAGGCTAAGCTAACTGCTTGTTAAATCAACATGTGTTGTCTCCACGTGTTAAATGCTCACGATACAACGTGAAAGCTTTTTAGTTGTTGGGAAAGCACTTTTTATGGATGTAGGCTAGCCTTTTCCCACTGCTTTCAGTATTTGTGCTAAGCTAGGCTAAACACGTCCCAGAGCTACCTGTGCTAAACTCACACAGATGAAATTAATATCAGTCTTCTCATCTAATACATTTTCCCAAAATGTCTGAACATGCCAGAGTAAATGTCCTCTACCTTGCAGGTGTCATTGCAGTGGTGATCTTTGTGATTGTGACTGTCCTGGCGATAACTGCCAGATTCCTCTACCGGCGGAAAGAGACGTATCGAAACCAGGAAGTGAAGGGGGCCAAACAGGAGGACAGCCCAGATTTCCCTTTCAACAACCAGACTGACTCCCAGAATGTCTCCGGTGAAAACCCAAAGGAGTATTTCATTTAACTGGAGGCCTGATGACCTGATGAACTGGCGGTTTTTGGAGCAGAGGTTGCAGACGGGGGGCATCCTGCCACGCCTCAGGGCTTTACACTGAACTCGGAGCCCCTCAGACACTTCGCTGGAGGCTGTGGCTCCACAGAATATGGAAAGCAGAAAAGGAACAATGTGCACAGTTTTGTCTTTTACTGTATATAATGTACATACTGATTCAAACAGGCGACCGTGTTGGACTTATAAGGTGTTGATATCCTTGTTTCAAAAACTGTAAATATTCAAAAACATAAATGTGGAAGTAACGTCTACAGCAATCTCTAACTAATGTCACTCAGTCATATTGAAAGGCTGCAAAAGCTCTTGCTGATTTTTGTTTTTATGGGTTGATTTAGTTTTCAAACACAACTATTTTTCAGAGAATGAGGGTGCTTGGAATCGTGACTGGATCCATGTGGCTGATGCTCTTCTCTATGAGGATAATGAATGGATGTTTGCTTAACTGGAAGTGGAAATGTTTGTAATTAGGCCCTCAGGAAGAGTACTTCCATAAGAGTTTGTGTTCGGTGGTTTGTTCATGTGTAATGCCTTTTTGTTGTGTGCAGTGCTTTGGGGGAGTAACAGTATGCACTCTTTAGAGGCTGTGGAGCCTCAAAGCAGTACACTTGGAATATTTGCCCGCATTGTCAGAGTCCTTGCAGCCTGTATACACCCACCGAACACCAGGACATTGATGATATTCTAACACCATTCGGCACATGAATTAAACATTTTCACCAGTGATTTTCTTCCAGCAACATTGAGCTACCACAGAATTTTGGTGTTAACAAGTGGCATCTTCAAAGTCGACGTAGTTTTACTCTGTCCAATCACGCACATCGCCACGAGCACATAGCGCATTTGTACCGTTCGAGAAATGACACACTGTGGTCTGGCAGCTACTGGTCAAAAGACTTGGAGACTTTTTATACAGTAGGGATTCATTTTCCACTTTATGTCCTTTTTTTGCTCGTTTCTCTCTTTTTATACTTAGTTCTTTCTTTCCTCTCGTTGATTTTTTACATTTTCACAACAATAGCAGGGAACAAAAAACATCCATGAGCGTTGAACATTGTCAGTTTCCTATAGTTTGCAGGCTTTTCATAAGAGGCTTGTACAGGTCGTTCACTCTATTATAAAAGTTTTCTCCTCCCTGCTGTATGCTGCCTGCTGGGAGCTTCCTCTCCCAGCTCTCTAAATGTCTCTGAACAGTAAAGCTTTTAACAGTGACAGCGGCACAGACTTTATAACGCTGTGGCTGTCTGTCACCTCGTTCACTGCACGCAGCGACGGTTAATGTGTTTTTTTGAAATGCTAATCTGCTTCGGTCTGACAGGTGGATTGTGACCGGATGGAAAGCAGAGAGATGATCAGGAGGAGACAGACAGATAATCCGAGAGACTGAGTCAAGCAGACGTGGGCATAAAGAAAACAGCCATTCTGATATTAACACTGAAAATGAAGGATATCCCTCCATGTGTTAATTCAGCTCATGTGTAAAGAGTGCTGCTGATAGAGGGAGGATGAGGAGCAGAAAGAGGATCGACAGCAGCTGTTTATCAAAACACACACCGCCGTCTCTCTGCAAGACCCCACAGCACAGATGGGATTTTAATGACAAAAGTTACTAAAACTTCAAAGTGCATTATTCATCTCTTTGTTTTCCTTTTTTTTGTTCCCCACCTCACAACAGCTGAGGCCAAGCATTGTTGTTTGCCACATCTTTGCTTCCAGAGAGACGTAGTGACTGTCCTCCATCCGGCAGCAGAACTGACTGCAGTGCAGCACTTGATTGCTGAGAGGAACTCAACAGGTAACCTTGACAGCCTGATAATCTCAGCAGACTGAGCGCAGCTGGAGGACGCTGCACAAGAGTACAGCAAATTTAAATGTTTAACAAGATCCAGAGGAGAACATTTTACTTTTTCAGACGGTGTCCACTGACAGGGAGGTGTTAACGTGAGCAGCGACTGTTGCGTACAAACTACTGGTTTGATCTTCAGCCTCAGTATAGTGTCATTGTGAACTTTTCTGTTTTGTCAAACCATTTTCAGGAACAGAACATCACAGCAGTTTTACATTTGAACCTCCTTATTCGCTCCTGTATTCTGAACATTTAAAAGATAAAGCCAAATCATCCACACGTCTTCATGAAATATTTGTTTTTAGTGACTCGCTGACGAAGTGACTACTGACATGGTTATGGTTAACTACTGTAACTGGCAAGCTAACCGCTAACACACTAGCCAGTCAGGAACCTGCTAGCACTACTCAGTCACAATAGCTCTCAGAGCTTCTTTCTATTTTCTATGTATTTTGCTGCTTACTACCCGCTAGTATTGTGTTCTCCTGAGTGTAACTACTTTCATTAAATAAAAGAGTTTTTGCTAACTGCTTGCTAACTGTCACTTAGCAAGCTTGTTAGCTCGTTTGTTAACGGGACAATAAGTTCACTCAGTTTATTCAAAAGATTCATTTGTACGTAAACTCCTGTCTCATAACTGTCTGCAAACTAAATAAAACTGGAGGGTGCAACACGGCTAAGCTACAACAGCTTCCACCATTTTCGACTCTCCAGCTCTCCATTCCCAACTACTAACCTACAATTGGTCGAATGCTGGTGAGACCGGGCCTTAAGGCTGGTGATGTTCTGCAATTTTCTTATTGTCTTCAAATCCCACTTGACTCAGTCCCACATAAATATCCTGCTGTTGTAAATACACTGTAGACCTCTAAATGTGTATTAATCCACTGCTGAAAATAGTCCCCAACAAATGCACTATTTCCTGCTGTTGAAGTAACCTTTGCTAAAAACTACAGTGCCCTGCCCTTCTCTTTTTTTAAAGTCAAGCTATATATTTATGACCTGCTTTTATATCTTACATTTACATCTTCAGTAGGAACCAAAGGCCACAGACAGGTTAGGGAAGTCCAATCCTGCATTGTTGAATTTGGGCTTTTCATGGGATTTGTTGACAATATTTAAAATGATATCGAATAACGACAGCCTTAACCTTTAAGGAGTGGTTTTTCTGGACAGACAGTGGTGTAGTTTCCCTCTGACAATGCACTGGTTTGAAGTTTGTTCAGTGTAATTGTAGTGTTGGTAAATAACAGTGATGTGAGTGTGAGTGACATGCCATAGAAATTTACTCTTATATTCTGGTTGTTTGGTTATCAACAAAATCCTGTTTGATGAAAATAAATAACTATATGCCTTTTTCAGAACATCATGTTTTTCATTGTAACTGGAGTTTTTTGATTCATCAAATGACTGAATGTTAACAGGGGACACTAATTGTGCAGTTGGAGCTTGTGAACCAATTTACATGTTTGAAGGCCTCTACAGAAAGTTGGCATGTGTCTCCGCAACAAAATGAAAGAAATTACACATTTGTTGAAGTAGGATTCTTTTAAAAAAAATGAAAACCACTGAGCTCTTTTATTTCTTTGTTAAACCAAACTGACTCACAGCGAAGACTTCCCCCTCAACAACCAGGACAATTTACATACATTTGCATCTTTTATATTTGCTCCTTCAAACCGCGGTGTGGGAGGATACACATCTGTCAGTGCTGGCATTTCTGATGGCTGTTAACAGTCTGCAGACCAGAGATGAGGGAAATATGTAAAGCTGTGAGGAGCAGAGGACGTCAAAGTGATTCTCTGTGAAGAGCCACTTAGCCTCTCTCCCTGTTTAAACACTCAGATGATTCAACTGCCACAGATCAGTGATCCCTGTTTGATCCATTCAAATCTCCTCTTATTGGTTGTGATCAGAGAGAAGATGTGAAGCTGATGGCTGACATCTTCAGCATCATCGGTGATATCAAAGAGTTAGTGAAGAAAACTCCAGCATCATAAGGATCAACTAGTCTGCTGCCAACTGGAATTTAAATGTGATTCAGTCTCATCTGTAGGCACTGCAGTGTACAGTTAATGTCTTTGATAAGGATGATAAATGCCACGGGGATGCAGCTCAATTTCTTCCACAAGTAAACTTTAATATATCGTTCTAGTTTAACCTTTGAAAAACCTTTGATGTGCTGAATCAACAGATTTCATCTGCGGTGGCATTCATGCAGCTCATGAGATCATAAGCAGCTCACTTCTTTTTATTCCGCAGAGCTGCCTCCGTGTTGAAATGACGCTCTACTAACAGTCTTGTCACAATCTCGTCGCCGTCGTGCCATACTGCACCTTACGTGCACCTCTTTGTGCCAGTAGCGTTTGTTGAGTGAAAACCTGAGTGACAACGCTAACTCATGCTAATGCTAGAGGCGAGCTTTGCTCATAGCTCGTCTGTTATTGCTGTGTATCACTCTATCAGCAGATATATGCAAGAGAATGTAGTCAGGTGTAGAATAAATGCACATTAACAGACTACAGCGAAGCCTGATGCTCGCCATGGTGACACAGAAATAGAAAGCGTGCTCAGACCAGATACCTCCATCGTCATTCGTCCTTGATGGATTCTCTTTTCTCCTCCACTTGGCATGTTGACCGTTTTGGTGACTTACTGTAAATCCCTCAATGATTCACCTCTGCCTCCTCTCAGCCACATAAACAGCAGCTTTAAAAGCTGTGATCGCTGCTGTATCCAGCTGTTTTAGTGGCTGTTGGTGATTGTAGCAGGACAGATCTGCATGTTGATGAGAGCAGCTGTGGCTTTGGAAGAGGTTTGTTTTCTTGTAATAAAGTAGGTATGCTGTGATCTCGACATACCCCCAAAACTGTGTTGTTATGATGCTCTGATGTGGTTATCACGTATAAACAGTTATGTTGTAATGTAATGTCCACATGATAACAAAGATAAAAAAGAGAATTTGATGATTACAAGAAAACAAAACGTACAAGTGACGACTCTCTCTGAGTGTCAGAATGACGCTAACACTTCTGTTGTGTGGCTGTTTCATTATTGAACAGCTTGACGTAGATGGTCTTCACCTGCTGACCTGCATTATTTAATGACTCCTGCAAAACCCCAAACTCGCCTTGTACTCTATGTTTTGTTTCTCTCCCTTCTAATCTCTTTCCAGTGGTGGAATATAACGAAGCACTTCCTGACTTATTTGAGTATTTCCATTTTACGCAAAGTTATACTTCCACTTAACTACATCTCAGAGGCAAATATCGTGCTTCTTACATCTCTACATTTGTCTGACAGCTTTATTTACTAGTTACCTTTCCCAAAATGAAAAATAATTCCTCCATCTTCAGCTAAATAAACTATTTAAACCCCCCTTGGATCAGATGGAAAGGGCATCGTCACAAAGCTGAAAACAGTTGGCTTTTTAGAGATGCGTGGTTCTCACAGGACAACAACGCTACAAACACATGATGATCTTAAAGAACATGACACATTGCTGTCGATAAAACTACCCAACAGTATATAAGGTAGTTCAAATGAGCTCAACCTGAAACATCCACAGCATGAAAATGCAACAGACACATTAATGCAGCAGTAATTTGAATCCAGAAACATCTTATATGATATAACACCTTGATGGGAACCATTTTACTGCACAATGAGTACTTTTACATTTCGCTGATAATACTTACACACCTTTAATGGTAGTGGAGTATTTCTACAGTGTGGTATAAGTACTTTTACTTAAGTAAAGGATCTGAATACTTCTTCTTCCCTGGGCCTATTGTCTCTCTCGTCAGTCGGTCCTCCTCCTCTCCCCTCGTGGTCAGCAGCTCTCTATCTCATGATGCAGATGATGTTGTTGTTTACTTTGCAGGAGGAAGTCGAGCTCCTCGTCAGCAGCTTCTCACAGAGGAAACAGGACGACCCCGCAGGATTCATACTGACTGACTCACCCGCCGCTGTTCATCCACAGGTTTCACTTATGAACAATGATTAAGATCCTCTGTCACTTTATTCACTTTGGTAAACGAACACACTCAGTATTAACTGCTGGCTCTGTAGTAATTTTAATAAAAATGTGCTGAATCAAATTTAAAGATTAAGATTAAGATCTGCTCGAGTGTGTTAGAAGGAGAAACGAGATTAGCTGAATAAATAAAATCACCGAGACCGTGAAGAGGTTTGAACTCTTGGCATGCGGCCGCTTGCACTGGTGATGCAATGTCTTACATTTCGTTTCTAGATTAGACTCTTAGATCAAAACTTCATATCGCAACGTCTTCAGGGAAACAGCTCTCAATGGCACTGAATGAAAAACTAAATTGATTCTTTACATGTTTTATTGAATATATTCCCACACATACAGTCTGAACAGAGCAAGCAGACCTCTGTGTATTCACCACATGTTATTGCTCACTGTTGCAGTGATATTACAGTTGAAAATGATTCCCCTCTTTACACCAGCGAGTATTGAAAGTTGTAATATGATTCAGTGCCTGTCTCTGCGCTCAGTCTCTGGCTGATTGAATCGAATCACACTCTGGTGTTCCTCACAGTGTGGGTGGGCTGAATAATCACCTGTGGGCGGACAAACTAACAGGACCACTTAATGGAAAACGCCTTTACTTATAGATAACTACTGGAAACACTGCTGTGTGTGGAGATGGGAAGTGGGAGGAGCAATTTCAGGTGAAAAGTCACAATTATTTTCCCCTCTGACAAAGTTATGTGACTCACAGTTGGAGCTCTGCCGCTGTGTGCAGGGTTTGAAACTCTCCTGGTTGAATCATCAGTGCAAAAGATTAACAAAAGATTTGGTTATTTCATTAAAAAAAGTCATCAAAGGTACAAGCCTGTGTAAATAAAAACTTAGGGGTTGAATGTAACCACAACTCCCATTTTGGCAAATGACCCCCTTTCCATTTCTACACTTTTGGTAAGGTTTAGGCAACAAAACTACTTGGTCAGGTGTTGAAAAAGATCATGGTTTTGGTTAAAAGTTAACGTTGAACTACTACTTTGGTGCCTAAACTTCACCAAACTGAGAACGTTTCACAATGCTAACCCGGTGTTGAAGGCAAACTTCTGCTAATCTACCAGGAATGTGCGCTTGCCAACGCAGCGCCTTGCTGGATGACGTCACTGTGCAGCAAAAGTTTTACCTGGTTCAACGTTTTTGCCGGACGACCCTGCCTTGACTCCCCTGTTGCGTTGAATTGAATGAGATGGCGGTGTTATTTCATGCAGGGCTGAAGCTGGTCTGAACGTGGCTTGTTAAAGAGCCCGTTCACGGCTCTGTTCCTACAGGGTTCGTACAAAGTCTGTAAATTTTGGAAAATGCTTAATTTTAACCGTTACGCTCTCAAGGCAGTTGGAGAGCACAGGTTTTGATCTCCATAGAGACATTATGATACCAAATCCAGTGCCTCACAGTGGTGACAAGACTCCAGGAAGTCACTACACCAAGAAAAAGCTTCAGCACGTAACTCTCCATGAAACCAGACATTGTCATTTCTACCTCTCTGTTTATGTACCAACTAAACAAACAAGATACAACTTATTAAGGAATCATTTAATGAATCAAAGCACTGCAGCAGGACGGGGCTATCCAACAACACCAGGTCCTCCAGCGTCACGTCAGATTAAATTCATCACATTCATCTACGAGGTTCATGAGACATTTAGCAGATAATACTCCTTCGCTGCTTGGCTGTTGTCTGTGGAGACATGAAGACATTAGAGGATCTCGTCTCATTACACAGCAGTAGAGTAATAGTAGAGCTTCTCTCCATGTTTTGTCCTGACGCTCTGCTGGAGGGAAAAGATCTCTCCTCTCATAGCAGGCTGCTCGTAATTATCCAGCCCACCTGCAGTTTACAATCTGAGCGGCTGTGGAGATGTTCCTCACTGTGGAGTTTGAATTCCATCAGATGAGTAATTAGATGGCAGAGTTTGTCCTGCTAATTATCAGCCCACCTACAGCATGTAGGAGAGAGGAGAGTCGGTCCACTATCACTCCCCTCCTCTTCGCTTTCATTCATTTGCTGCAGATCTAATGAACGCACCTCGTTTCATTCATGTGTGGGTTTGTTAATTGAGATCAGACAGTTAACAAAGACGCCTCGACTGAGCGGCTCATTACAATCAATTAGCATGCAAGAATGTGTTCTCTTGAAGGCCCAATCAGTCATTTTCAACCACAAACATCACAGTTTCTAATTCAATCACATCTACAAATACGGTTCAGTTTCAACTTCAACCTCACAAAGCTACTGAACAGTTTGTTTCCAAAGGTCAAGAGTGAACTGACATGATCAAAATTGATGCATTAGATGTAGTTTTTGAAGACCTGTCAATCTATTTGTGCTTTAATCATAATCATAATCTAGTTCAGGGGTGGCAACCGTGCCTGTTTGCCTCGTGAGGCGGCAGGTTACGTTAAATCTCCATCAGCTGATAATGAAGCAGCAGCAGGAGAGGAGATGCCGTGATAAAATTTCATTTAATCTTGCCTTAACCCCTCGGCCCATCAGGCCACCCCACCCCACATGGTGTTTTGTTGTACTTGCTGCACCAGCCAGCGCTCCCCAAAGGTGATATGTGCCGTTTTGTGTTCCTTCAGCCATTGATCACTCCTGTATGAAGAGGGGGAGATGTCATCGCGGAAATCAAACCTGCGCTGCGCCTGCTCTAGTTAAAGCTGCGGTTGAATGAGCAGGATTACAGATGGGTTTCCTGTTTGCCTCGTCGCTCGCTGGCTCTCCTGTTGCAGTTTTACATCTGGAGTGTTTTTCCTCAAAAGTTGAACTATGGCTCAGTGAGACAAAACTCAATGTATTTCAGTGGAGTAATGTGAGTCAAAACTTTCCAGTGGGGCAGAGGAGTGCTGTGACATGGCAGCGTTATATTTTGTCAGGCGAAAAAATGTTAAAAACACTTCAACTTGTAAGACTTTTTGACTTTTTTTACCTTTATTTCTCAGCTAAAATCAATCTGGGAACATTGCGGTTATGCATTTTAACAACTCAACCCCCAGAACTTTTAAGGTCATGCATGTGGTCAAACTTCCTTTCCTTCTTGCGATATCCTGTCGTGCACTTTGCATTTCTCGAAAGCTCCAAATTCCCCAAAGCTACGAGTCACACCTTCCACTCAGATACATGAGTAACGCATTTCTGTGTGGAAAGATTTTTTAACGTCCTGCTTTGCTACTGAATGTAAAAATATGTTGTTGGGGGACATGAGCCATTTATGCAACAGCAATACTACACAGCTACACTACAGCAGTGGCTAGCAGCAGTTTGTTACAGGCGCAGGAGGATGCTGATACAAAAGAAAACTCCATGTTCAGAATGTATTTATGACCTGTCTTTGCTCTCCTTCACACTGAAGACTTTACCTGCTTATCGGAGGGATTTAAAGCTGGCAGGCAAAAGTTTTTTGGAGACAAAAGATCTTAATTAATTGTTGAGGTCGTCTGGATTCTGCTGCGTCGAAGGCCTGCACCCTCTTCCTCTTCCTCACAGCTCTCCAGCTGCCTGATAAGAGCCTTCAGAGGTGAAACTGAAGAAAATCTATTTATTATTGGACAGGGAGGCTGTAAGGTGGCTCGGCCGTGATAACTGATATGTATCGGGATGAACACTGACAGAGAGGAGAAGCTGGAGATGTTTTGGAAAGAGAAGACGATGAGCGTGAGGATAATCCTTTTAAAAGTACACGTCGTCTGCAGGCAGCCATGTTTAAAAAGTTGTCCTCCAATGCTGTTATTTCTCTGTCGCAGATTAGCTCTGTTTCTACAGGGACAGTTATTTTCCCATTAGAGATTAGACCGGTGTTATCTCCTATTAAGGAGGAAAGGTGGGAAGAGTCCAGAGTCAAGCCGAAGCTGTGAGACTGGAGAGCAATCTGATAAATATTCTCTGCAGACCCTCAGAATTTCTGTCTCTCTCTATCTTCCACCTTCCTCTGTCTGTCTTCTTTCCTTTATCTTCCATCCGCCCTCTTCGATCTGTTTTCCTGTCAGGAGTCAATCAGAGACGGCTGACAGCCATCAACGTGTCCCGGAAATTCAAGATTAGCATGTAGGGAAATTCTGTTAAACTCTCTCATCTTCAGCACTTTTCATTCAGACAGTCTGACAAGCAACAACAGCTAGAAGTGTTTATAACTGACTGCGTGGAAAACTCATCCACCACATCTGGTGCTGTCAGAGTTCAAACGGATGATTGGATGTGTGTGAAGAAAGAAAGAAATTAACAGGAATGTACAGCAAACTGTGTAAACTTGAACAGATGTGTAGCCAGCAGCCATGATTCAATATTTTTAATATTATCAACAAATAGCCGGACTGAAACCAAGAATGAATTGATCCAACTAACGAGTATTGCCTGTGCAGCTGCCTGATATAGTCTAAAGGATTTGAGTTGCTTAAAACAAACCAGTTTGTACGAAGAACTGTCCAACCACGCAGGCAAAGATCCCTTCGTCATAAAGAAGAACAAGTATCGAACAAATGGAGATAACAGCAGACACGTTCAGACAAAGGCTTTCACAGCGTTGCACTTTGTGTGAAGAATGTACAAAGAGAGCTTGAGAGAGAAGTTCAAACCTCTGCACACCAGGAGAAAAGCTCAGTAAACTTGTTGGCGGATTATCAGATTGTCGGTTTCGGGAAGGTTACTAAACCTCCCAATTCAGTGCTCAGATGTCGCAGGAGGGAATTTCAGACGCTGTTTGACTCTATTATCACCGACATATGGTAATAATGCATAATGGACTACTAAACACACGAAAGAGCCATGTTGTTGCTTCAGTTCATGTACTGATCTGCGCCTGTATTCAAAGATTAAAGCAAAACCTTGTCAGTTATTCTGGATTCATTCGTCAACTTTACGAACTTAAAAGTATTATGAACATGACGGAAACGCCTCTCTGCTATAAGAAGCACCCATTTCTCGTTCGCAGCCTCGGTTCATTTAAAGCATCAGCTCCCTCAGCTCTGTTATAATAACGTCATTTAGAAAAGATGCCTCCAGCCGCCTAAATGCCAATTTTCTCATGAGCGCCCTAAATGACTTGGACTCCGTCGGCGCGATATGCAACGCGCCCCACCTCAGTTTCAAGTTTTTAAGAAGGTGTTTTCAATCATACGTAATTATCCCAGTAAGCAGCCTCCATTTTCCTCCAGGTGTCACCTAAGCTGCCCCATTATAACGATATCATGAGGCTTTCTCCAGCTAAAGTCGCCCATTTACCCCGTGGCACACCTCCCATTACACTCGGCTACAGGCTGACATTTACAGAAGTCTTCTATTTGTTGTTATCTCACACACAGAGACGGTAAGCTATTTTCTGCTCAGCGGGGGCCTCCATCTCATTCTGTCTCAAATTACTGTCTCTTGTTTTTCTTTCCCTCCATCTTATTTCCCCGTCAGTCTGACTCTCTTCAACTTCTTTTTGTTGTTTTGTTTTTTTGCACACCAATTTCACGAGATTAAAATGATTTCACCAAGTCGGTGTGAAATCACACTCGTAGCGGCAGCGGCAGCATGAATTGATCAATTTAACTTCAATTTACCTTTAATCCAGGTGACATGCAGAGGAACAAAGATGCTTTGACAGCAGCCTGGCATGGCGACAATAGACGCCGTTACATGACGTGTGTTGTGTGTTTTGGTGCCTGATAAGATGCTCAGAAAACACTTTTATTAAACCGAGCTACACAGGAAATAAACTCTGTGAACATGAAGACAAATCTCTGAGGTAAACATGTTTTGTTGTTGAGACAGTGGGATTTATATGTCAAACCTACAGCACAGTAAAGTAGATTATGGTCAAGTGTTGCAGGAATCATTAGTGTCTTCCAAAGCCATGCAGAGCAATGTATTCACCCAACAACAAGGCAAGAGAAATGTTTTCGGTAAATTAAAGCCAGTTAAATGTCTACTAAAAGGAACATGAATAATGTATTTTCCAAAATAGATCTATTTAACCTGAGATGGGTTTTCTGTATTTATTTGTTTGTTCACGCGAGGAGCAGCAGGGCTGAGTTAGAGCTGACAGCTGCAGTTTAATTTCCCCACCGGGCAGATTTTGGTTTCAGAAAGCGTTGCTATCCTTCTTCTTTTTTTTTTTTTTCATTTATTGTTTCATAATGTAGGCGTCGTGGAGCCCTGCGAGACTGTAACCTTGATTAAAGGCAGCACAAATGACTTGTGGAAAAGTATAGAGCGTGTTTAAAGCAGCACCGGACCAGATGGTGAATAGTTTCATCAATACGTACAAAATAACACCAGAAAACAGCCTATATCACAATGAGAAGCATCCCATCCCCACTAACTCACAGCTCCACCTAAACCCCGACTCCCTCGTTGAAATTCAGGAGTCCGTGTGTAGATATTAGTGAGGAATCCTCTCCACATACCAAGTGACAAATTGAAAGTTAAGAGAGAAAAAGCAAACAGCCGTGATTGAACGCTCCGTCCACAGGAAGCTGGAATCACCGGTGTTAATCTTTTTCCCCTTCTCATCCGTTTGGCGTCGTTCAGCGTAAAGCTTCACCGGCAGGCTGAGATTGTAACAACACACAGTTATCTGAGTGGTGACATTAAAACATTTCAGTTTCTGCAAGTTGGAGCTAAAACCAGTGAGATTCGATTCCACTTTAATGTCAAACGTCTTATCTAATATATACATAACAACACACAAACATTCAACCAGACGAAGAGACAAATAGTTACCACAAACACACAAACAAGCAACACTTGCAAATATAATCACAAATCGTTTAATTTATTAAGTGCAACCGTGGAGCTCTAGACATCCTCTGATAACAAAATGAGATTCTTATTAATGTTTTATTGCAGATTTATGCAGAACTGATAAATGACTAGCTTTGTTCATGCATGTGGCTGATTGTTTGGTCTAGCCTTGTGTGTATTGTCTTTGTACAGTACATGAAATAACACTGATGTTACTGATCTGTGTGTTTCACATTGTCTTTGGTTCTTTTATGTCTCGTTAAAAGTAATATTCAGTTAAAAGTCATGTGTGGTGGATAGAAGCAGCCATGATGACTGATTATATGATTTCTTTCTATACATATGGTACATGTGGTCGTGGTAATTTATTTAAAACAACAATAAATATATATATATATAAATGTGTTCTCTTGTTCTCGCTCTTGTTCTCTCGCTTCCATCTAAATCAGTAATGAGCGATTTCATGTAAATATAATAAATATAATTTGCTTGTGATCCTTTATAGTTAAAGTTCAGCAGGTTGCACGTGTTTAAGCAGTTTAAGACACGCAGGCTACATCATTAGCGTCTTTTTAAAACTTTCTTTTATAGGAAATAAAATTATGAATATTTAATATGTTGCTGGGGGTTTTTTCTGTAAAGCTCTTTGTAACCTTGTTAAGAAAAGGTTATTATGATATTAATTATTAATACTGACCTCTTGGGCAGGGCTGGTTTGGGAACAGCGCTTTAATGACATTAACGTCTTAAAATACAAAGATTATAATATCGTGTTTTTATCATCAGGTCCGTAATTATATCCATATTCATTTAATGCTGCACGGCGCGCTGATGGAGAGTTAAAGTCACAGCAGATATGAAGGAATTTATCTTGGTGGCATCAGAGCAACTTAAAACCTGTCGTATCGGTGCATCTACACACCACCCACGCCGTGTTTACATACATCATAATTATATTCACCGCAAACAGCACAATGCCCCCCGTTACACCATATTACACCCTCTCTCTGGGCTGTAATCACATCCATATTCAGAGCCCACCTGGATCGATGTTCTACTCGTCCTCATTGACAGCGGGCAGCGAGCCAGTCGGACTCGGGGTTAAAGGTCCACTGCTCTGTGCCATTATTCACTCTGTGTCCCTGCAGCTCGTCACCGATGCTGTTTATGCCCCAAGGTCAGAGCGCAGTGATGGATTATTAGTTTACAAGACTTTGAACTGCACGAGACAGAGACGGATTTCGGTAAATCAGGAAAAGGCTGTTTTCTCTGGGATCTTTCACGCCGAGAGGCCGAGTGAAAAATGAGCTCAGCGTGCTCCTGAGTGGGACGATGAACCACAATCTGTATCGCTTTGATCATCGTGTTCAACAAACGTGCAGGAATTTTGTCTTCTGGTTGAGACATTGAGACACAGTAAACAACACACTGTACATCGTACAAACAGAACAGCACACACTGACACGGAACAAGACAAATGTAACGTATATATAAATATATGGTTGGGAGGTGTGACGTATCGAGTTATTCGGGGCCTTTCAGAAATATTTGATCCAAAAAATAACAAAGAAACATGAGTATCAAGCGGACGTCGCCTACCTCAGTGGCTCCAGATGTTTTTGGCTTGTTGTGACCCCTTAAAAAAACAAAGTGACGTCTACCTGCAGCTCTTTGTCACAGGTTGCATTCATCCTTCTCAGGTTTATTTGAATCATTTTTAGAGATATGGTGAAAAAAAAGGTAAAATCAGAGAACGACATTCACTTGAACATGTTTTCAAGTGTTTGCTGAAACAACTGATGGTTTTCCTTTTTACTGTCTTCTCCCATTGCATCACGCATTTGCACAGCAGGACTGTCAGAGTTTACTTTAGTTTGCTGTCGCAGAAGATCTTTGCGTGTGAGCTTCGGTTTGGTTTGATGCTGGAATGACGGTTGTTTCTTTATCTGGCTGGATGATGAAGTTAGTGTCAAGCAGCAGCTGAAATACTTGCAGCAGCTTCTCCACCAACTGAGCAGAAAACTCCTTCAGTACCCGTCCTGTCCTGTCCCTCCTGAAGCGAGACGAGATGGAGACTCTCTGTCTGTCATCATCACCAGATGATGATACGACTGTTATCAGCCCTGTCGAACGTTACATAGAAACTATTGCGCTGGTTTGCAAGGGAGACGATTAGTCTGAACATGTGTCTTCACACCCATTCGGTTCTTCTAGAACAACTCAGCCTGTGAGAGTGCTGTTTTACAGTTCTCTTGGTGATCCACTCCTTGGTGTTTGGGTGTTTGGTGTTTGATATTGCAGTTTTGTGAAGTTTGGGTTCTCTTAAGAGTCAGATGAATGATCAGACTGAAACAGCAGAGGCCCAGATATCCTGACTTTTAGTGTCTGATAAGGGTCCAGTTCCAAAAACACTGGATCCTACATTTCCCATAATGCAACTGGATAGTGTATTTTCATTCTACTGAGGCACTCTTTCTGTTAAACCTTCTCTAACTGAGTAGTACTCCTCGTAGTGAGTAGATTGAACTTCATGTGTAAAACTGTTGGATTGCCCCTTTAAAGCATTGAAGTGGAAGATTGTCTTCAGTCTCCTTGGCTGCAAATAGAAATAAGAATATAAAATCCTATTCACATGTGATGGCTGTGTGAGGAGCTCTGTTACTCCTCACCCTCAGAGATTCTCCTCAATGCCGCCCCGTTTTTTTTCATTGCTAAATAACTCATTAATTCAGCCTTGTTTTGCCTCAAAATTCATTTGGTTCTTGTTTACGGCGCTCTTTGCTCTCGACTACGATCATCTGTTTTGTGATTGTTTTGTTTGAAAGGTGCAGGAGAATCTCTGGGGATTCACCTGGGAAGGAAAACAACAACCTGGTTTTGCCGAGGGCTTTTCATGTTCAGTCACGGCTCGACTGAACACACACCCACACAATAAAGCAGCTTGTTACATCAACCCTCAACGTGCCTCCTTGTTTAACGGGGCTGCTGCGGTTTGACTCTTGTTTTCAGCTCCGGTCTTGGGAGGTTTGATAAGAGTTGGCACGGCTCAACGCTCCTCTGGGTTTTCGCAGCTCTAAAAACAGTTTGATATGAACAGGAAAATGACTGCAAGATCAGAATTGGGTTTATAGAAAGAGCAGAAGAGTCGGGAACATCTGCACAACAAAACCTACACCATCCCCTCAGGTTTCACAAAACACAGCACAACAGATACCTGGTGTCAATCTGCGTCCTGAAGCTCCACCCGGGAAGATGACGTGGCGCGGTGACTTTCAAAAGACACTCAGCTGTTAGTCATCGAGCACCAAAAGCCGACCCGGCCCATTAAGCAACATAAGCAGCTGTTTAGGATCCACACCTGCCGCCGAAGGGCCTCTTGAAAGGCGGCATCATGATGCAGACGTTGGAACTAATATGGCCACATGCTGCGCACACCTGAGACTCAAGGAGACAGAGCTCTGTCAGCATCAGCTGTTACCACTCCTGTGTATTCACAGGAAAAATGAAAAATCAGCTGGTAGTTGGAGGGTGAGTGGAGCTTTGATGGATGAGTCATGCAGACAACCTGCACTTCCACAGAGATGTTGGTACAGTTTGTGGTTGTTTCATTATTCTGACTCCATTGTTGTGCTTCCTCCTGCTGCCATGTTTCACTAACCTCTGATTCCAGACCCGGCCGCTCCTCACCCGACCCATCTCCTCCTACAGCACAAACTCCCCCCGTCAGCATTCAGATTGTCGGTATGCTGCGTCATTTCCTTCTCTTTCCATCCTTCTGTTGGTTTTGTTTTGCCTGAGTGAACAACCTCTTGCTTGTATTTTGCAGACGGTGGACTAATCCAGCCACAATGCAGGTTGTGACAGCGGGGATGAGGTTGGGGTGTTGCTCCAGGACTGGGGCCCCATAATGGGTTCACAATGGGTCCAGCGTGACACAATAGGTGTTTTGGGACCAAGCAGGACTCCCTGAGAGGAACTGCCTAATGGGGAGCTCTCCCGAGAACTATAGACCTTTTTTACTGTTCGCATTCGCACCATGTCCATGTTTTGTTCAAATGTTTAAAGCTACCGTTGCAGCTAACGTTTTACACAGGTTTTTAAAAATGGCGGTTTCGGGTGCTGCCTTCACTCGTGTGTTCGACCAATCAACGTACACTCAAGGTTCCTCTTGTGCTGGGAGGAGCTACAAAAGTCTCTCAAAATGCCGTTCTAAGCACTACGATTGCTCCTAGTTCTTGCAGTGCGAACACAATAAAAAAAGGGGGAGGGGGGCAAAACGCCTATTGATACCAGGAAGCTGCACAACTCTCCTACTTCTGGCTCCTTCGCATCCCAAGATGTAAATGTTTACAATTATTTTTACATCATTTACTTTGTTAATCTTCCTTTTAAGAAGAAACTTGTTTCCAGAAACCAAGGCACAGGCCAGCTGCAGTCATATCATCCTGTGCTACAGCAGTATTTTTCATCCACTGGTTCATTTCTGCCTCCTCTGATCCATAAAAACCAGAGAAACCACCAGAGCAGATGGCTCAGATCTGCACATACATTATTTCATAATCACATTCAGCAGGAACATCAGCCGTCTGACACCAAACCACTTTCTCTGCCCAGATAAAAAGTGTCATGTATTTAACACGAAGCTGGAATCTCTTCTCATCACGCGCACACACACACACACACACACACACACACACACGGCTAATTAGAGGGAATAAATCCACGCATGGCTGAAAGAAAACACCTGCAGTCATAATGAGATCCGATCCATATTCATTTCAACATCGTTTGGTTGTTTATTCCCATTCGCAGCAGTCGGAGATGGCGGCTCTCTTCATCATGTGTGAAGACTCATTTCATTACCTGAATATTAGACCTGAGCCGACCGGCCCGTCTGCAGGAGCCACAGATCCTCCGTGTTCGGCTACTTGATTTAATGTCCAGCAGGTCAGTTGATGTGCTAATGGCAGTCCTCTGTGACACCAACATATATCTGTGCAGCAGCGCACTGCAATACCACTTTTCACCTGCACACATTGATTTCTTGACGTATGCCACTTAAAATGATAATATGCTGCAACTGTGTGTTTGGCAGATAACCACTTTTCCCCAGACTATAATGCTGGTGTGCCACTATTGTTTTAGCATCATATGCTAATGGCGGTATGTCGTTGCTGTTCAAGCATATGGCAAACAGGATCTTCCACTTCCACTTCAAACTATCAGCCACGAGAGGCAGCAACGAGCCCGCTTCACACTTGAAAACAAACTCCGACAAGCCGCACAAACGTGGGCTTTGTGTTTTATCGAACATATTTTGTAACTCTGTGTTTCAGGTTTTACAAGAGAAAAGACTGCAAGGATGAAGATTAACTGGTTAGTGTTACAAATGCATGTCTGGTTTACTTTTCCGCCTCCGTTAAAAAGCACAGCTGCTTCAGGACCGTCTCCCACACAGTGACAGGGTCAGACCGGGCCAAAGCAACAGAGCGGTTATAGTCTAACGCACACTGTATAACACCACCGGTAGATCTTTACAGGCCACTTTAAATCCTCCTCCACCCTCTGTTAGTTTACACCGTCGTCGGCTCATTTTTCCATCTGATCCAGACGGCCGGATGAAAGGCAATCACTCTGCGGCCGGCCGGTCTGTGTTTTCAGGTGAGAAGGTTTCATTATGTTGATTTCCCAGGAGCCTCACATCTCCTCGGCATGGCTCTTTGTTGGGTCGTTTCTGTTCAGTTTCTCAGACCCTCATTACTCTGCAGCCTAATACCAAAACATATGGATCAACGAATGATTCTGCAGCTCCATTTATACCCTATAATACCTGTTATTTCTCTTCACTTTTCTATGATATCATTTATTTATTTATTTCTATTCCTCGCTGCTGTAAAAACCACCAGCTGCCATTAATCGTGAGTCTAATCGTGTGTTTTTTTTTCTTCACGCAGCCTGCAGTCTGTCATGGCCGCCTCTTCCCAGAAGGCCGCTGGCTCACAGCTTGATGCTGTGTCAACTCGCCCACCACCCACGACTCTGCATGCCTCGGCCCCAGAGGCTCATGGGTAATCTGTTAGTAAACAGAAGTATCTTGATCCATCGTTTGACATGTCGCCTCACTAGCCAAGACCCCAAATCCACTCCCACTCAGGCTTAATGAACTGTTCACAATCAGAGCAAACAATTACTGCTGATGATTTTGTCTCTATAATTATTATTAAAAAGCTCTTTACAGTCCTGAAGCCTCCGGGATTCAAGAGGGAAGTAATGGTGCTAATGAGGCTCAGTGTAAGTGCAAGTAATCAT
This sequence comes from Enoplosus armatus, assembly GCF_043641665.1. Lineage (NCBI taxonomy): Eukaryota > Metazoa > Chordata > Actinopteri > Centrarchiformes > Enoplosidae > Enoplosus > Enoplosus armatus. Next base: position 4,072,842 of record NC_092193.1, on the reverse strand, counting down.
GTGAAAGACAGATTTAGTAAAATCAAAATGGGCTTTTGAAGGGATTTCAACAAACTGCTGAATGTTAATGTATATTATTTAAACGTCAAATGATTTGAAAAGATGACGTTGTTATTTTTCAGTCCAGTATTGCCACCTCTGCGGTGTGTATGTGTCTGCTTCACGTCTTGACTTTTGAAAAGCACATTACATTTCAGAGGAGACTCTAATCACCGCTCTCCGCTCTCCTGAAGATTGTCTCTTTGTTCCTCTGTGAGTGCGAACGAATCCGAGCAGCTTGAAGTGATCATAATCAATTCGGCCGAGTGTTTTCTGCCAGCGCGTCGTCGTCAGCGCACAATGTGCTGATTAGGATCGACTAAAACACACACGGATATGACAATTATTCCTGTCTTGGGTCAAGGATTTGAAATGAGATTTCTGGAGACGTTGTGTCCTCTCAGTGCTGACATGTAGACGGTGTTCTCGTAACAGGTGGCGACTGACCCAGGAACACTTAAAGGAACAGTTCAACATGTTGGGCAATGTGCTTATTTGAGTTAGATTAGAAGATTGATACCACTTTCACGTCTGTACAATAAATATAAAGCTATAACCAGCAGCTGGTTAGCTTAGCTTAGCATAAAGACTGGAAACGGGGGGATACAGCTAGCCTGACTGTGTGAAGGTTACAAAATCAGCATTTAGCTTAACTCAAAAAATGTGATTAATGTGATTATATTAAAAGGTAAATTCCACATAAATTAGTCTCTTAAGAATGATCTTATAAGGATTTCTGAAAGCAGTAAAAAAAGGTCATGGATGTTTAAAAACATCAACAGATCATCTGCCAATACTACAGAATGTCTCTGTAACGTTTAAATTTGCTTTTTACGTTAAAGTCTCTTTTTTGATTTTCTGTCCTGTTCTGTTTTATTTTTGGTTGTAGATAAACTTTTTCTTTATATGTTGATGTATAACATGCATATATATATATATATATTTGCTTTCATTAGTTTTCTCTTTCTGTGACATGATAGTGTCATGTGTACTTATGTTCTCTAAGAAGTGGCATCGTGGCAAGAACTTTTACTTTTTTGCATATTTTGTTTCACCGCTAAATGATAAAGTGCTTGAGAAGTTAATTGAAAGTCATCAAATGTCAATCAGCTGTTAAGCTCTGTGTGCTCTTGGACACAAACCAAACATAGTTGTCTGAACTAGTCTGATAATTACAATAATACAGCACACCATCTGTGTTCTGGAGCGTCGCATAATGTGGAAACAAATCTATCGAACATGCAGAAAGTCAAAGGCAACTTTTAGATCTGGATCACTCGACTTAATTCACATGTTACATCAGATTGTCATTGCCACAGAGGCTGTAAAAGTACAAAAGATGCGTTTGATGAGTTCAGAGGGTTTCAGGAGCTCGGCGAGGCCCGTCAGTCGACCTGGTCCTGGAGGCTGCCGGTCTGTCCTCGTGCTTCACCTCCTCCTGAGAGGATGATGATGAACAATGATGTTTCTCTGGATGCTTTTTCAGATTTGTTTTGTGTGTGTGTGTGTGTGTGTGTGATTGTGCACATTTCGACTTGACATCATGAGCCACTTTTGGCCTTTTTTTTTTTTTAAATACTGGATTTTCCTCAGTTGTCCTCTGATGTGACCACAACAGGATCACATTTTATCGTCTTCACACATTATTTTCATTTGTGAGCTGAATTTCTTTAAACATAAAGGTGCAGCAAACTCAAAAAGGAAACACTAACAGCAAACTGTCGGAGGCTTTGGGAGCTAAAATTAAATATAAATAATAATAAATAAAAATATCAGCTATGAGCCGGTTGAATCCTAACGTGATGTGTTTCTTCACATTTTGTTGTTTCACATCTCATAACGTCGCATGTCAAAAACTCTCATCTCCTCAAACTCATTTCTACGAAAGTTCCTGCAGGTTTGAAAGAATATGTTTAGTTTTCCGTTCATGAATCCCTCCCACTGCATCATGCCAGCACACTCACTATCCTGCAATTAATTATAATTATTTTACGTGCATTAATATAAAAACCATGTTTTTTCATTCACATCTTTTATCCTAATAATTAGACCGCTTGCAAATCATTCATAGATATGTAGTTGTAGAGAATCCTAATTAGAATTGTAAATCAGCCTTAATGGTTGAAATACTTTCAATATTTATTGCAGTAATTTGCTGTATTCCTACTTTGATTAATACGTGTAGGAAAGTTTTCCAATCTCCAGCTGACCTTTTTTTTTTTTTTTTTACAGTTCACATATTTTCTCTCCCACACATCTACGTTTGTTTTAATAAGCAGAACAATACCCAGACAGCAGCTGTAGAAACTAAATGTATCATCTTAAGGTTAAATTAGCATAATATATATACAGTACAGTGCTGCTTTAGTTTGCCTTAAGCAAACACTGATTATAATTAGAGATTCAAATTATAGTTTCTGCTGGAGAAGAAGAAGATAAAGGGCTTATTATTTGTTTTTGTGTGTTTGGCCTTGAGCTTGCGTGCATGTTAATTTTCATCACAACATATTTACTTTTTAAAAACCCGACAGGAAGCTCTGCAATAAACCTACACGCTGCCTGTTGTGTAACGTTCAGGGAACGGCAGACGAGGAGGAACGCACGGCTGGTCTGATCGCTCTGACCCCGCTGCTCTTTGCTAACCTGATAATGGATCATCTGCACGCTCGCAATGGCCATGAAAGAGAAATTAGACTCGCAGAATGGAGCCATTTTAACTCTGCAATCTGCATAATGGACTTGAAGGTGCTGAAACCTCTGACTGTGACTTCCTCTCTGTCTTGCTTCACTTTCTTTTTTTTCTTTCAGGCTGCAGCCGGCTGATAGCAGGCCTTCAGTCAGAGAGGACGGAGCTGTGATGTTTCTATCAGCAGACAGACGAATGAGTGAACTTCCAACTGTGAGCCTCTGAAGCCACATCAGCCCTCCTCCTCCTCCTCTTCCTCGCCACTCTGCCCTCTCGCCTCCTCATCCCTCCTTCTGTCAGCCCTTGTCTTCTTGTCTCACTCTGACTCCTTCCTGCTCTTATACAAACTGTTGTCACTCCTTGAATGTCTTCTACTTCTCTATCATCCTCTTTAACTTCCTCATTGTGTGTTTCTGGAGCTGTGAAACTTTTTCCCCATTAATCATTTCAGAGTAGATCGCCTTGTCCCGGGTGTCTGAGTTTTGAGTTTTTGGCTGGTGGTTGGCGTTTGGGTGACGCTGCTGTTCAACAGCCTGAAGTTGTTTGTCTGATCATCGGCACACACGTGAACTGCCAGTCAAAACATTTTACTGATTTTACAGCGTTTTGGTTTCAGAAAAGTTGTAAATACACAAACATTAGAACACATATGGAAGGAAAAGGTATAAGAAAACCAAACGGTTTGCTTTTTAATAGGTCATTAATTACAAATGTTTCAATAATCTAAAGATGTCCTCTACTTGCGTTAACACACACTCTGTATAGACACACACACAAAAAGGAACATCTTCAACTTTAACATCAAAGTCTCCTGACGTCGTCAGCTGACGCCGTCTCCTCATCATACATCTATATACGGCTCGTTTTCAACATGTTATATGAGGTTATGGGGAAAGACTGTAGTCGTGGTTAAATATTGAAAAAGTCAAAAAGTGACTTGAAGCACGAGACACAACATGTTTACTGTAGAATTAACATTTAACCAAATCTTTACTTAACCTTAACCAAAGTCCTTCTGTTGCCTAAACCCAACAACACGTCATGACGTAATCCAGGCAGGAGTTTCCTTCAAAACGTATTGTCCACATCTGCAAAACATCTGCTGCTGATGCCAACTAGTCTGGGTTCATCTTTGTGACCGTTCAGTTTGGAGATGAGCTAGGTGGTCTTGATGAGCCTTGGTGGTCTTAATTCTGTTACTGGTCTGAAAAAGTTCAACTCATAAGACATTCGTAAATCTGATTAAAAGCATTTCAAATAAACCAAAGTTGAAACACGACTGAGTGAACAGTCCTCAAACCACAAACATTTTGAAAATGTGCATAAATCAAAAACGTTTATGTAGAAATGCACATCCACAAACAAACCTGGCACACACATTATGTACTGTGACTGTTAGCAACATGGTGAGTGAATCCTCAATAGAACAAGAGCGTACTGCTGGAAAGATGGGAGTTAAAAAGGAGGGGAAGGGAATTTAACTGAGGAAAGGAGGAGGAGGAGGAGGAAGGCAAGGGGGAAAACTAGTGGGTAGGAAGAAGAGTTGATGTGAGAAAGTGGATGTCAGTGTGGAGGAGAGAAAGAGAAAATTGACAGAGGAAGAGGAAGCCGGAGAAAGACTGTCAAGGTGAAGGACAGGAACAGTTTTACTTTTCCCTTTGTGTAGCTCCCCAGAGGATCTCCACTTATCTCCCCTCCCCTCTCTCTCTCTCTTCTCTCAGCATCAAATAAAGATTCCCTGGTGATGTTTCTACCTCCCAGTTCTCTCCAAGTCATTTGACATTTATTTTAAGCCTGAGGAGAAACTGGAAAACGTACAACGTTCACTCCACCCTGAGCTGAGTCTGGATGTGGCGCCGGGTCCGTGTGTTTGAGCTTCCTGTCATCATCCTCCTTCCATCCTTTACGTACTTTCTCTCGCTCACGTGCAACCCAATCAGAGAGACCAATCTGCCAACGTCTGCAGCATTTACGCCCACAGAGAGGTAAAGAAATGGTCCCAGTTTGGAGTGGAAGAACTTGACTGGTCTGCACAGAGACCTCAACCCCCATCCAACTCCTGTGGGATGACCTGGATGAACTGAGCCGGGTCTTATCACCCAATATCAGTGTTGGACTGAAGTATCTGTACAACTGTTGAGTGGATCACCATAACAGGTTGTACAGATATAAATGGTCCCCTATTTCTTCCTCTAGCGCCACCAAGAGGTCATATTTTCACTTTGTCTAATCGTTTATGACTTATGACTTATGACTTACCTGCAGATCTAAAAATAAAACACTTTGTGTTTATTGGTAATCAACAAATGTCTCATAATATGTCACACTCACTGAGTTTACAACTAATTTCTGTTCTTTTCTACCTTCTTAACTCAATCTTGAATCTCTAACACAATTTCAATATCAAGTAGAGAGAAATTCCCTTTTCTACCAATCAGTCATCAGCAAAATTACATTAATTTGTATGGAAATGTTGCAGATTGTTGCTTGATGTTACCTGCTTTCATTTGTTTTTCATGGTTGTTGCTCAGGTGGATTTCTTCTTCTTCTTCTTCTTCTTCTTCTTCTTCTTCTTCTTCTTCTTCTTCTTCTTCTTCTTCTTCCAGTACAAACCTCTTTAAATGATCAAATCCCTCCAGGGCTTTTCTTTGTTAATGGAAAGCTTCAGCAGATCACTGATACAAATTCCATTTAATTACGGGTTTTCCCAACTATTCGAGAAGTGTTTCCCACTTCTCTAATGCTGAGAAAAGACAATGTGATAATGGATACTGTGATATGTTGTTGTTGTTGTTGCCCACATTGTCTTTGTTAAATTGAGACAAACACGTAACAGTCATGCTGTCTTCTCCAGTTGAAGCAATCACGCTAACTACTCCTGTTGTGTTTGCCAAATGGAATCAAAACGTGTGTTTTCTAAATGCCACAGAGCTGAATGCCTCATCAGAGGACAATAAAAGACATGCAAATAAAACAGATACATGCTGCTAAAGGAAATGAACAGTTTCATTTCAGCAGGGTCGTATGTGTCTCGTCTCATCTCAATTTAGGAGGCTCACACAAACTCTGTGAGTGTTACTTCCTCTCTGGGATTTCTTCTGTGTGAAAATTAAGTCAGAAAATGCAAAAAAAATCCTTTCTGGGTGAAGATAAACCACATCAGAGGCTCAAAACAGCCCTTCTGGAAACACAAACAAGGACGAACGGGATCTGATTTGGACAGTCTGGGGACAAATGAATCACAACAACACTGAGGTATCCTGCAGCGTGTCCTCTCTGCCTGACCTGCACTGATGCGGGTCAATGGGCGAGATTGTTTTGTGGTCACAGGGAGAAGAAAATAAAAACAGAGTTTGGAAACTTGGGGAGAAGCTCTGCGGCCGACTGTCAGAGACACTAATTGGTTTTGCTGCCTGAGGTGGAGACGGAGCGACCGGTCAGCTGGATCCACGGCTGCAGCTGCAGGTGATTGACAGTTTAGGGGGAAGAGACGGAGCTCAGGCTGAGGCGGGAGGCCGGGCAGAGGGTGAGGACCGGTGGAGAGGCTTGTTTGGTGGCCAGGACGGTGCAGAGGTCTGGGATCAGGGCTGGAGGTGGGCCAGAGGGCTGATCTGGAGCCAGGAAAGAGTCAGGATTAGGAGCTCAGTCTGTCAGCAAACTTTAATTTCACTTAAAATTTCAGTTTGGAGCTTGAAATGAATGAACGTACTGCTGAGTGTTCACTAAACTCTTCAAATTAGATTTCTGAAGAAACATGATTAGCATATTAGCAGACTTTCCAGGTTTGAACCCTCCAGAGACTTTTGTTTCCAGAGGAAAGTTTACAGGACATGATGGAAGCTTTCTGTGTCTCAGACGTGACATTAAGCCGGTTGTTCCCTCTGACAATAATCAAAACAGCGCTAAGCATTGGTCAGAGGTGGTAAATATAATAAGTACTGATAAGTATGATACGTATTCAGATCTTTTACTTGAGTAAAATAAGCAATACTGCAATATAAAAATACTCCATCACAAGTAAAAGGAAACGTATGTATTATTATAAGTATTCTTAGCTAAATTCATTCTCTGAGATTTCTGCCTCCAAGACAACGGTGAAGACAAGATAAAGACAATAAAGGTTGGGATCATTATAGACTGCAGCAGTCTGTGAGCAAGAATTGAAAGAGGAAGATGCTAAAATGTGTTAATGCATGATGAAACTTAAGGCGAGAGTAGCAGAGACGGCAAGGGAGAGGATATAAAAGGATTGCTGGAAAGAACAAAATGTAAAGTAAGATTTATTTAGGTGTCAGTCATAAGTCATAATGTTTCACACTCCGGTCCAGTAGGTGGCAGCATGCAACTTCACATGGGTTTGTAGCCTGCAATGAAGACAGAGAAGGAAGAAGACGAAGAAGAAGGAGGAAGAGGAAACACCTGCCTGAAAGGACCAAAATCAGAAAACTTCAAATGTATCTTCTACTCAGGTGCAGTGTTTTTGCTTCTCATTGCACTCTTGTGATGAAACTGTTGAAATGTTCATGTGTTGAATTGAAGACGGCTGCATTTTATTATGTCTTCATTTGTTTGAGAAAGCATGTGCACGGGCTTCTGAAGAGAACGAGAATCAAATCCGTTAGAAAAAGGTTGCAACTTTATGGTGGCACCAAACACGCTGGGTTTATTTTTCTTTGTGTCTCTCTTTGAAAACCTTGACATCCAAAGAGTCGAGTGAAAAGGTCTGTGTCCCTCCTCTGGGACAGGTTCACTCTGAGTTTGGGCTTTTAGAAATGTCTTGATGGAAGCTTTCTATCTTTATCCTCGATTTTGTGGGGGTTTGAAAGAGGGCTTGAGAGAGCTTTTTTTTCTCTTATTTGGTGACTGTAGATGTTTTGTAGCTGGTCTGAGGTCAGTCTCCTTCATGTTTGGCCTACAGAGGAGCTTCCTGTCAACTTTCAAAATCGCAGAGGCGTCTGAACTGATGACATTCTGCCAGGTCCTTTCATTTTTATGATTTTCTGTCCATCTGTGGACCACTCATGGAGCTTTTACTTTTACTTTTCTTCTGGTAAATAACCTCCATGTCAGGCTGTGTCTTTGCTCACTCCACTTTTGAAATACCTGTTTCCTAGAATCCAGAAGCTAAAATCTCTGTTCAGTTGGATAGAAAGAGTGAGTTCTGCTAAGTGAACTAAACATTACTGTAACTCCACAACGGCAGCAATCTGTCTTTCTTCCTCTCTTGTCTCCTCTCACCTCAGGCTGCGTTTGTAATATTCAGCTCACTGTACTAAAATCCAAACTTTGCCTCTGGTCAGGATAACACGGTGATTACTTCAATAATTTAATACTCCACCAGCTCACTACAAGTTGAAACAGCAAACTCAGGATTATTTATATTTTTTCCTTCAAGGTACAAGACAGATGACGAGTCTTGGAGAACATTAAAATTATAAATGCAACCTCCAAAGTTCCCTGAAGTTACACGATTAACTGAGACAGGGAACATTAGAATATTTGATTCCTTTTTCATAAAATGAAACCCTGACGGAGAACACCGGCAGCAGGGATTTACTTTGGACCGAGTGACAACAGCAGGACGTTAAAAACAACACTGAGCTGAGTGAACATGAGAAAACAAGAGGCTCTGATCGCAAAGGAGGGAGGAAGAGTCGGTGTGAGGCCACGGGCGAAGGAAATGAGGGATGAAGAGGAAAAGATTACAGAGCTCAGCGAGCGTTTGATCGACTGTGAAAAAAGATGTTTTCAATTTACTAAATGATGCCGGTGTCAACAAACGTGGTGGTCCTATGATGTCACGCATACTCATATTTTAATAAATCCTGATTGGCTGATGGTATGCATAGTTAATGTGTAGTCCTATGTCCACTCACTGTACTTTATCAATACTGCTTTCTAGCGACCCATTACAACAAACAATAACACAACAAAACAAAACAGTCAGCTGGTCTGAAGCGTTCGGTTTGAGAGCCTGTCGACTAGTTTGTTCCCTTGTAGGCTTGTCCAGCTGATAGTGGCTCTATAATGCCGCAGGCTGCTCTTGAATGCAGCATTTTTGGCTGCAGGGATTTCCAGGTGGGTCCCACCTGTTTAGAGCCCTTGTGTACGACCTTGTGGACCTAAACAGTTCTGTTAGGTATGGGGGGGGGAACAGTGTTAGTACAATTAATTCAGTGCTGTCAATATAAGACATGTGCAGAAGTCTTTTTAGCAGTTTTTAAAACAGAAGTTGTGTTACATTGGGGTAGTGTTGCCGCAGTATGTGTCAGAATTGTTAAAATCCTACACATAATCTGGTCTAACATTCATATGTGTTCCTGTATAGCGTGAAAACCCTGTTAGTGATGTTTCAGAGGGAATGTTTTCACCCAAACAGATCGTGATGTCGGTGTCTTAATGCAGTTAGCGCGGTCGGGTCATCATCACCTGTCCTCCCAGGGGAAAATAATGGTGATGATGCAAAGCCTCCCTGTGGTGGCGGGAGTACTCACCTGAGATATTAAAACACTCCCATCGTCACTGCACCACTAGACCACAGCTCAGTCTGCTAAAATAAACCCTGTCTTTAATTAGCTTTTTCTAATTTACCTCCTGGGTTGGGGGGGGGGGGGTTAATACTCCCAAAAGAGCTGTGAGGTGAGACGACACGCTGATCCCAGAAGTATTTTTATGACTGTAAATAAGTTTTCCTCAACATAGTAACACAGAAGTCTCCTTGATTTGAAGTGTCATCTTTAGGCACACAACACAACAGAGTTTTAAACTCTTTTCAAAAAGAGTTTTAAAAAAGTCACCTTATGTTTTAACGTTCACAAACTCTTTGAAAGACAGATATTTTCTAATGCAGTTGCTCATCTTTTGTACCAAAGATTAAAGTTTTATGCCCATCTAAGCTTTCGATGTGCTCTAACTGGCAGACAGACAGTGAACATGGCTTTTACTTTAGAGACACTAGATACCTGAAATAACTGCCCCCGCTTTAAAAAATATGTTGTCATTAGTTTCTACATTATTGCATGATAGACAGTGAAGCCTGCCACGTGTGATAAATCTAAATTTTCTTTTTATATTTCGTTGTTGTTTGGCTTTTCCTCACTCCTTGTAGTCTTCCCCTTCCACTGTCTTCGTTTCTGGTTTTCATCTCCTCTCTCTGCGTGACGAAGCCTTTGACTCTATAACTTAAGTATTAAAGTGTGCAGAAGGGTGACCTGATATCCCACAGTAAATATTCATTCATTATTTCGTCAGAAGCAGCTTTCTGATCCACAGAAAAAAATAAACCTTTGATTCTTCCAGCTATTATTACAGGTCAGTCTCCCTTCCCTTGTTTAATCTCTCCTTCTGCAAAATACAACTGACACGTCCCTTTTTTTAAATTTTTTTTATTTTTTTTTTACTCTTGAGCTCAATTTTTCTACCCTTGTGTCTCCCTTTGATAACATTTACAGGGAAATAAGCCGTTCGCTGCAACACATACTCATAGGATTCACATTTAAAGATGCTTCAAATCATCTTAAAGCATGAAATCTTCCACCGTCTCCTTTTCTGCTTCTGTATTCACAGCCCTGGTTCAAGGGTATTTTTAGACAGCTTGTCAAGGACAATCCCACGACTGTGGCCAAGTAGATAAAGCTCTGCAAACGTTTACACTATTTTATAAAGTAAAAATACTTTTACTTTGTCCTTGGCAAGGACAAAGACGAACCGTCGCTGACAGTGTCGCATGCAGGGTAAAGTCTTTGTGTCACTGCACCATGTTCAACACTATGTCTTCCACTTTGTCTTCCATCCAATCCTCCTGGACAGAAGATTGGTATCGTCTTACTGACGGTGATATTGGATGATTTCTTTTCTTTTTTTTTACAACACAAGGCAATCTGCTGCTGCTTTTACTGTCCTGCTGCAATTGTCGCAAAATTGATTTTAGTCTCTGCTGAACAACAATGCAAAGGCAGGCAAGAAGCAGGCAGACAGGTTGATTAGCTTCCCACAAAGGCAGACAGGCTCCCTGATCTCATCTCGTCCATAAAAGAAAGGACCATTACATTGAAAATGTATAGGAGAGGAGACGCACCACAACAGGCCTGCGAGTCTCACATTGCTGCAGCTCAGGGATTATTCAGAGAGACGGAGGGAAATAAACAGGTTTTATATAGACCGGGCTGTCAGACAATGATCCATATATACAGTAAATGAAATGTCTGGAGGGCTGCGAGGTTCTGATAAAGGGTAATAACATACATACTGTATATATATATATATATATATATATATATATACTCACATTCACACACAGGTACAGATATATGCATAAAACACCCAACACATATTCCCAAACCGGCATGAGTAATCTATCACTCAGGCTCAGGGGAGCGCAGCGTGTTGATATGGCTACTCTACTATCTGCCCATTTGAATAGAGACTGTGCCGAGAATCCCTACACGCATTAGTCTATTTATACAGCAGAACATATAGATCGAGCCGCTCCGCCTTCCTCCACCTCTGCCAGAATGATTCCCACTCAAACCTCAGCTCGTCATAAGATGATTTATAGAATATGGAGAAGTGTTTTCACTCATAATGTTTTTGATGATTATTTGCAGTCTTCTGCTACTGTAGGAAGTAAAATAATCTCAATATGGGTAATCAATTAATGGCAGCAACTGTGAATCAATTGATCTGGTTTTCTTGATTAATCCGTTAATGGTTTAGTATATAAAATGTCTCCCAGAGAGTGTGATGTACGTTCAAAAGACACAAATTGAAAAGTGAGGGCAAAATTTACTTTGACGCTCTGAAGCGATTTTAGCCGAAAAACGGACAAAGAAAAAGTGATGCAGTGTTTTGTCAGATGTTTGTGGACGTTTGATGTATAAATGTCTGTGAAGGAGATCTTTTATTGTAGTTTTTGATCCCTCTTGTGTTTGTCCCTCGCCTTCAAGATTATAGGAACAAGAATGAAATGCTGCTTAGCACTAAGTCACATAAATTGTTGGAGAAAGTTGCTTAGTGTTTGTTGATGAGCCAGCTAGCTCTTTAGCTTGTCAGAAACGACCACAGCAAGAAATGGTGAAGGCAATGTTGCGTGATTTGTTTGCTTCCAGTTGTTCTTTGTCATGAACCGATGATCAAAGTAGTTGTTTGTCCACCAACTCATCGATTAATGGACTTACTGTTTTAGTGCTAACTCAAATGTTCTCCAAACTCAAAAGTAGTATACTTAATCTTTTAATAGGTGACCACCAGAAAAAGTAAAATCTCGTATTCTTGTACATCAAGCTAGAAAGCAGAGGTTCACTGGTTCACTATCCAAAACAAACACTGCAGTCAGATAATGACTTCAACCACTGGAGGTCTACAAAATCAAGATCTGCAGTAGGAAGGGCATGACGAACTGTAATCTGAAAAGTAAATAAAGCTGTCAGACAAATGTAGTGGAGTAAAAAGTGCAATATTTGCCTCTGTGAACTCTTTTCTTATGAGGTTGGAAAAGTAGCAACTCCAGCACTTCTTCTTCCTGTGTTGCAAATATTATGAGCTACTCTGCAAGACAGCATCAGCTAAATGCATGAAATGTAGACGGAGGGGATCCTGTCTGCATCGTGATGGACGAGGCGACTAGAGAGAGACAGACGAAGACAAACACAGACAGATATAGACGGAGGCAGGCGAGAGAGCGAGCCGGGGGGGGGGGGGGGGGGGGGGCTGAACTCAGCGAAGCCGCAGAGGAGCTCGTGACAGACAGACTGTTCCTCCCTGCTTGGCTGCTTTAATGACAGGCAGCAAACTCATTCAGCAGGACAAACAAATCACTGGGACAAACCTCAGCAGGCATCTGCCACCAAGCACACACACACACACACACACACACACACACACACACACACACACACTGCTCCCTGCTGGAAAATCTATAACTCTGCCAGGGTCTTCCAATACGAATAAAACTGCACACATGTAAAAAGTGAAGGGTTAGTCCATCCCTCTGCTTCTGCGGGGAGGACAGGGTTTCATAATAAAAGAATATAGAGAAAAGGCAGAAGAAAAGGAGCAAAAGCCAAAGGCAGATGTGTGTCGACTGCAAACTGTTTTTTTTCTCTTCTTAATGTAAATCCAGTCAATACACCTTTCAGGTCTCTTGCTCGGGGATATAATTCAGCTTTTATGGTTTATTAGACTGCATGAGTTTGACTTTAAAAGAGTATTTGCACCAGATAACTGAATGTTTTGGGAATTACTTCATAATGGTCCATCTGAAAGGGAACCTCTATTTTATAGCACTATGATGTATTGAAATAATTCAAACTACATTACATAAGTAACAATTAACAATTAACTCACAGCTGTTAACTCACATCTTAGAATATTTTTATATACAAAAAATAAAATTCAGATTAAACCCATTATGTTGTCTTTTATTGCTACACTTTCCTGATAAAATGTATGTTGCGACTCAGTTTTTGTGATGGTTAAGGTCACGACTCGTGCACGATTATTGTATTGAAAAAAAATACATAAAGTCAAACTACAGAAATCGTTTGCTAGTTTATGCTAACTACTGCCACAGAAGCAAAGTTTGTCACTGTCTTCACTGCAGCAACAAACTGGAGATAATGCTAAATGCTAGTTAGCAGCTGCGAGCTAATTGGCCTGAAAAGGTAACGTAAAATTAAGGAAACATTAACATAACGTTACGGTGGACGTTAACCAAGCTGACTAATGATAATTTGCTAATGCTAATCATTGAATGTGAGTGCGGATCAACTTAGGATAGTCGCACATTTTAGCTAACTAGCGGTCAAACGCATTAATTCATGGCCAGTTGGCAGCTAACATTAATGTAAGGTTAATTACAGCTGTTGCTAACACGTCAAGCTAACTGGAGATAACTAGCTAGCTTGTGGTAAGTCCTATTATGATTACTCAAATGATTTATCATTTAAAGTACTTATACATCAATACATTACTTAAATAAAAGTAGAGAAGCATTATTAGATTGTCCATACTGATGCTTCAATGCAAAAGCAGATATTTACTGTTGTAGCTGCTACTTTATATACATATATACATACATATATATATATATATATATATATGTCATAAAAATGAAAAAACACAAATATTTTAGAAATCTGTCAAAAACTTGTTTCAAACTAAAAATTGTATTGGTATTTATTAGGCAAACTGGAACAACTAAATAGTCCTTATTCACATATATTAACCAAAAATCTTAATATTTTGTACGACCTCCTTTGGCCCTGATAACAGCTTGCATTCTTGCAACCACAAAACAAATGTTTCTATTCAGGAATGCAAGTAAATAACTGTAATTTGGCATCTCAATCAAAAAATAATAATGTGCTTTACTATTGTTTTTGTTAAACAGTAAATTTGAGAATTCATGGATAACAACAATAATTATATTTTAGCATTAAAGATATCATTTTGATTAAAGAGCTTGGCTTGCACATACTGGTGGATTAACCATTACAGAAACATCAAATATTTTGGTAATCAGCAATACTGTTAATTTAGGGCAGCGGTGACAAACAACTTACACTGGGTGGTGGTCTAATACATTTGTTAAGCACTGTATATGTTGATTTTTTTCTCCGATCATAGACATCTGAAACGTGACAAGGGGTCTCAAACACTGCTTTTATGTCCTGTATTTTGTGTATATATGTTTAAAAATCTTAACCTGAAAAGTAACTAGTAATCTGTCACATACATGTAGTGGAGTAAAAAATATTTCCCTTTTGAAATGGCGTGAAGTAGAATTATAGGGTGGTCTGAAATGGAAACAAGTACCTCAGTACCTGTTTACATTACATGACAGCACCCACACGTCATTCACATTTGTTATTTGTTTCCTGTGTTATAGCTGTTACATGTTAAATTCAAATGTCTGCCGTTTATCCCGCTGGTGGAATATTTGCTAAATGATTGTGCAGGTTTTTGAGATCAACTTGTTATGGAGCCACTACCTCTTTATACCCCCTGTGTCATGTTTCTTTGATAAATTAGATTTTAAAGTGTCAGTTGTCAGCATGTGTGAGCTTATTCCTGTTTATAATTTGCAGGTTGAAGGAGGAAAGAGAGAAAGAGAACAAACCTACAACAACTTAAACTTTGACTCTCACACACTTCCTTTTTAATATGGTGAGAAAATACAGTTAATGTCTTGATGTTTGTTATCATAAGCGTTTACTCAGTTTTTTACATTATATAAACACGTCTAACCATTTGGTTAATTAATAATTTAACGATTATTTCTTCATTAGATGGTTAAAGAGTGAAAACCTGAAAAAACTGCAGTGCTCTCAAAATATTTGTCAAATCAATTCCAAACTTATTTATATAGTTAATTACAAACCCAAATTGCTTGGAAAAATAAATAAATAAAGATAAAAGTTTAATTAGTGTCATGAAAACAACAAACAAACCATCAAACAACTTGTTTTGGCCATACAGCCTTCGTCAGCGTCGGTATTGATTGACAGGTGTGATGTGCTTCTGAGCATCCCAACTAATTTTGACAAATAGCTCCGTGTGTGCGACATCACAAACTGCAGCGGCGTGAAATGAGCTTTAATTACCGCCAGTTATTACAGCTCTGACGTTGTTTGTGCTTTGTTTCGGTCCAGCGGACGCAGACTCGTTTGGTTTGTAGATGAGCTGAATATGTTGTCGTTGTTGCTGAAGGTGAACATCCTCCAAACATCTGTGTACGATGTGCGTAGATGCATCAGTTGTTGTTGAGATCTGTAAGTGCTCCAGCACCTGCTTGACCTTCTTCTCTGAATACGAAGCTGTAAGTGACAGACGAGACGTGATCCGATGAATGGAAGTATGAATAGAACAGGAAACTCTGTCTTTATATTGCTGTTGGATTCAGACTCATAATTATCAGGTTCAGATGTCTGATGTGTGAGTGTAGAGCTCTTTGGTGGGTGCGTTGGGTGGTTTTACCTGCGGTGTAATCAGCCTGCAGCCCCTCTGATCCAAACATGATGAACACTTTGTTAAAGCTTCATTTCATTGTCACTCCGAAACCTCCGTGTAGAAAAGATCCCACCAGGAATCAAGAAAACTATGCTTATTTTCTAATCAATGTTTCCACATTTTTGAAGTTAAACAACAGTCTTTGAACGTGGCAGTAATGATGTCATGCTGCTTGGCTGAACATTACAAACCTAAAACTAAACAGATATAATACTGCTGCAGTATTCAAACATGTCCAGTCTAATATACTGCTGACGGTCTGTCTCTGTTGAATAAGACGCGACAATAAACGTCAATATTTAGTTTAGTCAGATGTTTACTACGAGGTGTCGGGACTTCATTTCATCAATATCTGTATCAGGACAGAACACACTCGGTCATTAGATGAACATGTTGTCTGGCTTTATATTCAGAGAGTGTAACATTAAAGAGAAACTTTACAGTAAATCCTGTGGAAGTCCAGAAAGGTAATAATTATAATTAGACGATAATAATTTATGTTTAAAAAAGTAATTTTTCTGAACTTCAGGCGTGAAAAATCCACTTTTCTGTGTTTGTTGAATTCAACATTGAGGTAACATTATTAGATTATATCAATTAAGGCTGCTAAGTCAGTTAATCAGCCAATCATTTTTTAGATTAATTGATTGCTACAGTTTTTTCATCAGTCGACTAATTGATTCATTATTTCAGCTCTACCATTAATTGATTCTGGTCCCAGTTTATAGTATTTCAGTTGTTTGGTTTGTTTCGTGAAAATGACACTTGAATGCCGGGATGAAAAGCCGGCCTCCACAGAGAAGGAGAGACGCAGTAATCGTTTAAATACGTGGATAACGGCAGATAAGGTCTCTCCTGGAAGGCATCCGTAGCGTTGCAGTATATCTCCTGTCCAGATGATTGTCGGATTGTTTGTTTCTGAAAGTTCGGGGAGAGCTTCAGATGCTGACCCACGTTGGCGCATACTGACACCTTTAGGCTCAGCTATAGCTGTCAGATAGCTGAAGTGATCAAGGACCCTAATCAGAGTTTAGTGTTTTTTTCATAGCAACACTTGAAAGCTTCAAACGTGCAGATGTTCAGAACGGTAACATCCGCTGCAGTCAGCAGCCTGGAGCTTCTTTACTAGTCAAATCCTTCATCTTTATACAATGCAGGTATTCAGGGTCCCACTTGAATGCACATAATGTAGTTTTCTGTGGACAAAGCCATTATGAATATTCCTAATAACTGTAGAAAGGCTTCCACTTGCAGAAAAACCCACCACACTACATATTTATGCCTTCATTGTGCTGCAGTTTGCTTTGAGTAAAAGCAGCATTTGAAAGGTTCATTATGAGCACACAGTTTTATTACCTGGATATTACAGTAGGAGAGTTTTCTTCTCTCTAAAAAATGTCTTTCTTGTCACCAAAGGGAAAACTTACACAGATGAAAAAATAGCTGTCCTAATACTTTGGTCCTTTAGCGCTGATTGAAGCAGGAAGTGTTGTTCAGTGTTCAGCAGTAAAGCTCTCCTCGCTCTGATACAACACTTATCTCTGCTGGCTGCTTCTCACTCTCCCACCTCCCTCTCTCATCAACAGTTTTTCCTGTATTTACACATAATTGCTTTTCTGCACCAAAAATCATTCGTGCGGATAATCTCTCATTTGTCTCGGCGAGAAAAATGAATGTTAGATTACATAGATTTACACTTTAATGGAGCTTGGTGTACTTTACAGCACACGCGAGCCACATCCAGGCTGCTGTGTGTGCTTCTGCAGCGCGGTTTAGTGTTTTCAAATGATCCAAAACTAATCGCATTTCCAATAAATCACCATTTGAAGCAACTAGGGTGATAACAGTGAAGTGAAGAATATTTCATTGTTCCACAGAAAACAAACCTTCCAAACAGTCTCCAGAGATCCAGCTTTACACTGGAGAGACTTTATTTATAACTATCAAAAGTATTAGTGTTACATCTCTGACCAAACTTCAGCCAATTGTCCCACACTGTCCCAAATGCATTTAGTGTAAATAGTATGTAATGTAAATACCATGTGTTTAAAATCACACACTTTAATATTTATACCCACTTTGACTCTTGAGTAGGTGGCATTTGCAGATTTCCAAAGATGTTTCTAGTGTGGTTGATTTTCTTTTCGTATTTTTCATTAACATCACTGCGTCCAGCATGTTCCAGCTTTTACACACATGTTCTTCCTCATCTGAACAGTTTCACACGTGTTACACACAAATAGAGCTGCAGCGATTACTCGATTAATCGATATTTCTATCGAAAGAAAATTAGTTGCCAACTGTTTTGACACTTGATAAAACGCTTCAGTCATTTTAAAATGTAAAACGTTTTGTGGTTCCAGCTTCGTAAATGTGAGGATTTGCTGCTTTGCTGAAGAGTCTTTGGGTTTGGACAGTTGGTTGGACAAAAGAAGCAATTTGAAGGCGTCACTTTGGGCTCTGGGAAATTGTGACAAGCATTTTTCACAATTTTTTGACATTTTATAGAGTAAACGATTAATTAATAATGAAAATAAACTTTGGTTGCAGCCCTAAAGTATTTTGATATATACTATTTGCAGAATATAAGGTCTGAATATAACCTGCACTGCAAAACTGAGTCTTCTGTTCTGGCTCATTTTACATGATATAGCTGGTGACAGAAGCCCCAATATAAGCAGAAAGATATCAGTTGAATCTTTTATTTTAATCTATTGAGGAAAACTCATTAATGAAAGAAAGAGAAGCTGCAAAACTGATTCAATGTCCCGTAACATTGCTCTTTCTGTCATTTTCCGTCCCTTTAATGGAAACATTTGAGAGCTTCGACCTTTGACATGAAATCAAGCAGCAGCTGTCCTTCAAGGAAAGAAGGGGTTAGAAGGAGGTTTTGTTCAGTTATTGAAAAGTGGTGCTGAAGAGGCGATTCACTGTTTGCAGATCTGTGCGCAGGACTGAATGTGCAACATCTGATACACTTAGAGAGGTCGAGTGGTGCTGATTTGCTGCTGTTTTCATATTTTTCAAGAGATCTAAACTGTGGAAAAACTGTATTATATTATCTGCGCAAATAACTGAGAGTTCTGACTGAGTTTGATTTTGTGCTTCCTGCCTTAAAAACAACCCCCCCAAAAAATCATGATGTGAAATATAAACCCTTTTACCCTTCAGTTTATTTCTGTCCATTAACAAGGTCACAACCTTTAAAGCGATCAGGTTCTAACCAAATATCAGTCAAATTCAATATTTTTAAATATACATATGAAAATCAGGTGCAACTAACAATTATCTGTTCATCTGCCGATTATTTTCTCGTTGGGTGTAAAAATGTTAATCACAATTTCCCAAAGCTCAAGGTGACACCTTCAAATGTCTCGTTGTATCTGACCAACAATCCAAAGATGTTCAGGTTACTATCAGAGAAGGCAAACGTACACATTAGAGATTAAACAGTGATGTTTTTACGTGTAATCGATTCTGAAAATAGTTGCTGGGTTTACACGGCCGCCGCATCGGCTCTCTGTAATTGTATATAATCACATCCAAGAACGGCTGTTAGCATTCCTGCATCAGCTCCAGAGCGTCGCTCAGTAACTGTGCTGGACTTTGTGTCTGTGTGGGTGTTTTAATGCGGAGATGCTGTGGAGGGAAAAGAACACAGAAAGTCAGTTTCATAAAAAGTTTTGAGGAGAGGTTTTGTGAATTTATAGAGTTGAAGAGAGGTCACACGTACAGTATGTAAATTCAGTATACATTCAGGTTTAAATGTAGTGGAAAACACAGATTACCCTCCTGAAAATGTCGATGATCAACGGCTTTCTTTCTTTTTAGTAACACGGGAGAAACCATAGCGCTGCACAGTCCAGGAGAGATTACTGAGCGCTGACCAGGAAATCAAACTGAAGGTACTTTTATTCATTTGAAATAATATAATTATAATCTCTGTTTTAGGAAAGTTAATAGTTCAGTCTGTCAAAATGAGCCAGTAGTAATTATTAAATGAACCAGTCGCTCATCCTTTGTGCAGTTTTACTTCACGGTGAATACAAAGCACTGTTGCATGAGCGGCAGAAGCAACAACAATTAAGTGATAAACATTCATTTGAAACTGTTTGTTGGAACAAAGACTTCATGTGGACCAGCTCCTGACAGCAAGAAAAAAACATTTGAATAACTAATGTGAAAATGTTTTAGCGTTAAGTCTTTGTGTGCTGTCGCGTTACAGAGATCACTGTACAGCTATACGATCCTTAGTTAGTGTCAGTGTTTCCAACTGCCTAGACAAATGTCTAAAACCATTGCAATATGATATAAAACTAAGGATATCTTGAACCAAAATATGTACTGTGTTGTTCTCTCATAGTTATTGCCTACTGTGTGGAGGTATGAGGAAACACATATAAAACCAATACTAATTCAACCTTCATGCTGCAGAAGAGATCTATACGAATTGTAAATAAATCAGATTATTATGAACCAACCAACGCGCTATTAATCAAATGACGTGCTTTGAAATTCAGTGATCTAGTAGATCTTAAAATTGCGCAGATAATGTACAAAGTACAGAGCCATTTACTTCCTGACTGTATTCAGAGGCTGTTTAAAATACAAGAGCGCCAGTATAAACGTAGGGGAATAGGTTTGTTTAAAAGATTAAGGGTAAGGACAAATATAAAAAATAGATGTGTCTCTGTTAAAGGGGTAAACTTAATAAGAATGTGTACCTCACTTTGCAAATTAAAGAAAATGTTTCTAAAAAATAAATATGGTGGTAAACAAATTGAGATAAGATAATTGTTGGGTATTTTGTTTTTAGTTTAAGTTTTTTTTTGTATAACTTAAATATAGGAATAAGTTATGTAAAAAGGGTAGGTGAAATAAGCTATAGCTTCAGCCTACACCTTCTCGGTCAACTTTCGGTTTTATATTTATATGTGTATTCATTATGTACTACGACCGAAAAAAACATAAAAAGCAGCTAGCTACAAAATGCCCTCATATGAGTGAGCAAAATAAAAATAGTCGCCAAGCTGCTTTCTCATCAAAATCAGTAACTAGAAATGTTCCCTTAAACATATGAAATTTGACATGTAGACTCTTAAACATGTGTAAATGATTTAGTACCGAAAGAGTTCTGCTACACAGAAAAGAAAGTGTTCCCCTCTACTCTGTAGTCACATGAACTTTATTGTTTAATTTCATGACAAACCAGACTTGAAGACTGTGAGAACAAACTGTTCAACATATTCACATTTCTGTGTTGTGTTTCCGGTGAGAGGCGGTGAATACCACAGGTGCGTCAACAAACCTAATTTCTCCTCAGTGTTGTGAATCAATATCAGCTCTAAACTACTTTTACTTTTCTCTCTTCTGAAGCTCAGAAACTCTCCAGTTCACCAGTGTTTGGTTTCAATATTAATGTACGGGGGGTGTAAAGTTTCAAAATGTTGGTTTCTTACAAGGAGTCTTGTTTTGTTCCAGTTAGAAATGAATCGTTCAGTCAACAGCTTTTCTTTTTTTTTTAAACAATTATAACGGGAACAAAAAAACTTACTAATCTATTTAGATATCTGTATTGGATCTGAAGTCTGTTTCTTTTACAAAAACAACAATTCTGCTGCTTTTTTTCAGGGTAGACTGAATGAATTATCAGTGAATTACTTTGTGGTTTGTGACGTAACTGGTTACAATAATTCAAATTACTTGTTTGACGGCACAAAATCATCCAAATCACTCAGTTCAACCATCAAATCTTAATGTAATAATATAATAATTCATTACAGAAAGCTGTTAAGAGTTTTATTTTCTCTCACGCACGTTGGTCCTGAAGAACAGCAAAACAAAGTAGAGAAAGTTGTTAATATTCCCTCCAACCAACACGATTTAACGAGATGCACAGTTAATAGCTCATGGGATTATAAAGAAAGACCGTGTGTAAACAACAGAACTCTGTAAACAAAACCAAGTCTCCAAATATAAACAGACTTTCACAGCTTTATGACAGAAAAGTAAAAACTAAATCGTCTGTAACTTCTTCCTCAAAACAAAACTGACTAACTACATTTTTTAACTCAAAGCAAAAACACACAGAGACACGTTTAACTATCAATATCAGTAACACTTACTGACAGAAAACTGTTCAGAAACCAACATGACCCGTCTGGAAATGTTTCACTTTCTCAGCTCGTTCCCTTGAAGCTCATTTCAAGCTGAAGTTTGATGTGTGGACTTTCCAGCACAGTGTACCATCAAACCAGCAGAGGTTACGCTACTGATACTGAGACAAAGAGGACGTCCCTTACTGTAATAACACATTCAGTGTTGTTCAATTATGTTTCCGAGAAGACAGATGGGCCTGACTCATTATTTCTATCACTTCTGATGGGATGCAGCTTTGAAAACACAAATATTTCTCAGAGGCAGAGAAGCAGTAATAACTCGGGCTGCTTAACCAGTTTGACATTTCATAAACCAAATAATTAAGAACTTTACTGAAAGAGCAAAGCGACAGATTCAATCAATAAAGTTGTTTGCAGCACTATTTATAATCCTGTTTAGTTCTTCTTTGATTTAAATCAAACATTTAGACTAAAGTTTGGCTTCTGTTCTTGAATAATAGAAGAAATGTTTAGAAAAAATAAAACCCCAACAAATTTGACAAAATGTTTTGTTTGAAAGTTTTTCACACCACTGCGAAAACTAAAGATCATCAGTTATCAGAAGTAGCTCATTGGTTGAATTGAACTTAGTGGGCGGAGCTTCCAGTTAAAAGGGAAAGCTCTTCAAAGGGTAGGAAGTAGTACTAGAGAAGAAATGTCAAAGTTTGAGGTCATATATAAACAGTGTATCCATTGCATAGTTTGTCCGCCAGTGAGACGAGGCCAATATCATCATCATCATCGAGCTACACCAGTTCTCTTTTCCCCCCCAGAGCTGCTCTGCCTCTGAAAACAAACTGTAAAAATAAAAGTCAGCTGAAGGGATTTGAAGTTGTAATCGTGTCCAAACTGCAGGTTTATATACGTTGAGTTGTTTTCACAGTTTTAGAGCAAAAGACAGTGAAACATGAGGGACATCTCTCAGCAGTCAGGAGTAAAGGCACAAACATTAAGCAGATTGTCACGTTGTTTTTGGGGCTTTCAGGTCCGAGATACTGATGTCCACTGATGTCAGATCAGAGAGCACACTGGGGGGGTGAGAAAATCATTAGTCATCACTAAAGCAAAATAGATCTCTGTGCTTAAATTAAAATGAGGAGGACGTAGCATGATGTGCTTATCGTGTACAGAAACTTTTTATTTGACTTTTATCAGTCATGTTTTTCTTTGTTTTACTGTGATTTCATGCATTTCAGTTTTATTGTGAAGAAGTTCCCTGAGGGTGCCGTAAAGTTTGCACAGAACTAAAGCAAATGTGTTTTAAATCACAGGTGAGATGATCCATGAACAGTCTCGCTCCACATAGAAAAATACTCTTATTGCGCTCGAAAATTTGCAGAAGCCATTTTTAAAGGATCCAAGTCATAATATCACAAAAAACCCCTCGAAGAAACAAGCATTTCACTACCTTCATACTTCATTGTTGATGTCGTAGCAACTCACCCAGATTTAATCAGAGGCGATCATCTTTTTGGAGGATTTCTTTTTCTGGAAAATAAATTGCAGAAATGTTAAGTGCTTCCTCGTGCACATTACCGTGTGAGGAAACTTGTTTGACTTTATAGTGCCCTACAGGGTTGTACTCATAAAACATGCTCTAACACTTCAGTGGCAACATGTTTTGTTTCTTGTAAATCTGATGTTTGTTGGTCACATTTTAAACACAGGGATAACAACCCTTCGCGGTCAAAAATGTTTGACTTAAACTTCTAATTATTGTTGTTGAAGTCAGGTTAGTTTGTCGTATTTCAGCTGTTTCTCACCGTAGAAGAAGTTGGAGGAGTGTGTTCGTCTGCAGCGGCTTCCAGTTTCTCCTTTAATCTGTTCTTCTCTGCAAACATCAACATCAGCACATGGTGAACTTATGTGTCATCTTAAATTTCTACATTCAGAAAGAGTCGAAGAGCTGCAGCTTACTTTGACACTTCTTCATGTTAAATTACACTTTCTAAAGATCAAAAGCATGTTTTCGTCAGAGTAAGAAGAGGAAGACGTTTAAAAATGTCTGCTCCCATTTAACGATTATCTCAACGATTAATCAATAATGAAAACAACGGTGAGCTGCAGCCCTGTGAAAAATAAAACTCATTTTTAAAATCGGCAACAATCAGAAAGTCTCCTACTCTTTTTCTTTGCAGATGCATCTTGGCTCTCAGTGATGGGAGTTGAACCTCCTGTCATCTCCTCGCCTTTTCCAGCCTTCATCTTCTTTTTCTTCTTCTTCTTCTTCGCTTCCTTTGAAAGTGGAGACGAGTCAGCTTCAGGAAGCTCAGCACTCTGGCCGCTCTCCACACCGCCTTCATCATCCTCCTCCTCCTCCTCCAATCTCTTCTTTTTCTTCTTCTCTTTCTTTGTCTTTGGCGGTTGGTTTTCCTTCGAGGAACTCTCTTCTTGTTCTGCGTTTATTTTCATCTTTTTCTTCTTCTTCTTTGGTGTCTCGTCCTCCAGGGAAGAATCAGGTTGAGGTCTTTTGGCTGGTTTTGGTCGAGGCGTCTCCTCCGCTGCGTCTTGGATCCGTTTTTGTCTGAAAAACAGTAAACTTTCGCTAAACACACAGCATGCATTTCTTTTCATATTATAACGATTTGAAATTAGTTTCAGTTGTTTAACTCAGTTGTTTGTGTAACTATTTCAGTACTGAAATACATTTTAAGCTCCATGAAGCTTCTATACCTCAACAATCCTTATTGCTGTTATTTCATTAAAATGTCACCTTAACTACGTTCACTTACAACAAATGACGAAGTCGTAACAACTGTGAACATAATGTGAAGTTTTAAGCTTAAAGATGCCGAAGACAAAAACAAACTGACTTCTTGCTTCCTGCTGCAGTGTCAGTCTGTCCTGAAGTGATGCCGCTCTTCTTCCTCTTCTTCATTTTCTCCTCTTTCTTCTGGAGCATCAGTCTCTTCCTCCGGCTCAGTTTCTTCCTGAGACGTTTTTTCTTTTTGGCCGAGGAGCACTGAGAAGAGCTTCCGTCTAAAAAGAGGAGAAAGGAACGAGAAAATGTACAAATCACTGAATTTCTCCGTAACGCCATGACAGACGCAGGCGTGACTCAGTGTGAATAATGTCATTATTCCATCACACTGAACATTTCAATCAACTAACACCAATGATTACGGGTCAAAGCCAGCTTTCTTTGAGATATTAAAGTATATTTTCTGACTCTACCTGTGGCCCCCAGCTTCTTTTCTGCATCTTCGTCGCCCCCTGCTGGTCCTTCGTCACACTGCACCTCCTTTTTCCTCTTTTTCTTCTTCTTCTTTTTCTCCTCTGTTTCTGCCGGACTCACAAGATCCTCCGCCGTCTTCTCCTCCTCCACTCCTTCTGCCTCGATCTGCTCCTCCTCTACATCTTTTACCTCATTCTTTTCGTTTTCTGAAGGAGTGACGGCAGTTCCCTCATCTTTCTCTTCCACTTCATCTCTCTCCCTTTTCCTTTTCTTAGCCTTCTTCTTCATCTCTGATGAAGTGGCCTGAGACGTGTCCTCCTCCTCCTGCTGCTTCTCCTCTTCCACCTCCTCCGGTCTCTTTTTGTCTTTCTTTTTCTTCCTGGCAGTCTTGGTGGAAAGAGGAGTATCACTGGGTGAATCTAAGGTAGATGCGTCTGTACTCAGTGTATCTGCAGCTGGCGTCTCTACATCCTTTTTGCTCTTCTTTTTCTTCTTCTTGGGCGTTTCGGCACCTTTGCTGGACTCTGCAGCCTCCTCGGGGAGCAGTTGGCTGGTTTCTCCCTCAGCTGCATCACTATCTTCGATGTTGAGGATGATGGAGACCTCGGGGTCGACTCGCTCCTCTGCGGCCGCAACAGAACAGAAAAACACATTTAAGATTTCTTTCTTTCCCTTTTTGAAAACGCGCAGCACGTAAAGAAAGAGACACGTTTCTAATGTTGTTGCTGTCGTTCCAATAAAGCAGAAATAGTATCAAGAAAAAGCAGTGAGTCTTATAATCATTGATACTAAGTTTACAAAACAACATTACCATCATCTTTTTACAAGACAAACATGAATGGCCGTAAATACAAGAAATACAATATTACAACCAACTTTTCAAAATAATTTCAAAGTGACAAATCTGTAAGATCAACCGCAGATAAAACTAAAATTAGTTAGAGATGTGAGAACACAGAATAAAGGTCCAACATGGCGTACTAGAGAAGAGTTGTGCAGTGTGTTTTAATTTTTAACTGTGTTACCAGTGATGTGGACGTCATTAGCGTCAACTTGGTCCTCAGGCTTCAGCGGGGCTGTGAGGTCACTGTCCTCTGACCTCTGAGTGAACGAACACACACACACACACACACACACACACACACACACACACACACACAGGAGAGTCAACACATACACTAACTGATAACTAATTATTACTGTACATGCTCTCTGTCCTGGCTCTGTGAGGCCCAACAACACTGTAAAGTCTACATTAGCCCACAACAACAATAAAAAATGTTTTGGGGTACCTCAGTTTTCTCCTCCTCCTTTCCCTCCTCTTCCTCCTCTTCCTCCTTTGGATTTTCAGAGTCAGGGTCTGAAAAAGATGAAAACAGTTTCCATTATAAATACATCCTTTATTAATCCTTCATCCAAACTACTGCTACTCCAACTCACAGCAGACATTTAGACAAAAGCACAGGTGGAACTATTTAATGATGCCTCTGATCTAGCAATAATTGCGATGCAGCGATTAGTAATGTATGTTAGTTACAGCTGAGTTTGACAAGTCAAAATGTTCATTCAACTTTAGTTTCTTCACCAAAGTCATGAATTAATTTCAAACACTTAAACGCACACTCATCGCTCCAGTTTGCTTAACAAGCTGCGACAAGCTTAACTTTGAGAAGTTAAACAAGTGACTGACGTTGTGGAAAACTCCTCTGAACAGAGCTGCCACAGCCGTTTCTCTGAGCTTTGGCAGCAAACCTTCAAAGTCTTCACAGGTTTTGGCGTTGAGTCAGAGTTCCTCCAGGTAAAATCTTCAACTTTATGTCTCACTTTCTTTTCTGTTCCCTTTTGCTGCAAATAAAATTAAACGATCCAAAAGTTCTGCATTTACACAGCTACACACAAAGTACTGCCCACAAAAAGGAAATTTAATACGTTTCTTTTTCTCTTGTATAAAATGGGAAAAATATGTCCGGAGTAAAACAGAGCAACTGCAGCGTGAGCCTGTGCCGAGTAGGAAAACTTAAATCGTGATTCACCTTCGAAATGGCATTTCAAGATGGGTGGATAACTTTTAGAAAAGTCTGTTTATCCAAATTAAATACAAAAAAAAAATGTGCTCATGAACAAACTGTCAGCTTTCACAGTGACTATTTTGTCTGATAAAGGAGCTCCAATAAAAATCGCAGCGAGTTCTGTGAATTATTCACAGTAACTCGGACTTTCTGTCATTGAAGTTGAAAGTTGCACAAATGAATTCCACTCATCTTCACTGTATTGGGGTGAAGGCAGAAATCTCAAACAAATACATCAAATCAAACTGAAACTATCTGCATGTTTACATCCCACATTTATCACACAAACGATTAATCAGGAAAATAATCTGCAAATTAATTGATTGTGAAAATAGTTGTTAGTTGAAGCCTTAAAATATTTACTTGATGTTCAATGTTATTGATTTGATTTTTTGACTTTTATGTGTTTATCTGTGCAACAACAGGAAATACCATTTTAAAATCTATTAAAACCGGAAACACCTGGACACCTGATACTGTCTTGATTGTCGAGCATCGTTTCCGTTTTTATTTTTCCTAATAAATGATGGAAAACGATGATGTACTCCTTCACCAGCAGCTTTGAAACCTGCTGCAGAGGCTGTAAAGAGGAAAACAAAGAGCTGCCACACCGAACCCTCTGAGCCTGTGAGCAGCTTCTTCACAACAGCTTGTGATTCTCGTCAGTGCAGTGAGAGAGAGACAGAAAAGATGCCATACATAACATGTAAAGAACAACCTGGGTAGCGGACGTCCATTGGTTGTGCATACCTGCAGGGGGCGGGGCTTCGCTCTCGGCCGGCTCGTCATTGGTCTCCTGAGCCGTCAGGTCGGACGTGGTGGGCTCAGCCTGGCCGGGCTTCTGCAAGAGGAATCAACAGGTCAACAACAGTCTGCAACACCAGACGAGAAGAGTTTCTCACATGGTTTCTTTACTTCATTTGTTTTTTTTCCTTCCATGAACCAGATTTGATTTCTAGTCAGTGTGAACAACAAAAATCTGCAGTGAGTTGCAGGTTTTCCCAATTCTGATTTAAACGATGTGGAATTTGCTTTATTTAAATCTAATATAGTTATTTAATTTAATAAAATAAATACAGAAGGACAGAAAGGATAAATATTAACAAATATATCACTATTAACCAATACCGCACCGTTGCAGCGCTGCCTTCCTCCTCTTCTGCCTCCTGAGTGGAGGAAGGCGTTTCCTCTGTTTGATTGACAGCTGTCTGTTCGAATACAGAGGTTTCATGTGTGACCTCAGAGGCGGCTTCTGTCTCCTGAGGAAGGAAAACAGACCAATTTAGGCGGGATGATACTGACACCAAATACAAATATGGTATGGTATTTAATCCCAAACCTCAACATGCCAGAATATTCTTAGACAACTTCATGACTCAGCATAGAAGAGCTACATGCAGCGTTTCCTACTGGAAACTAAACAGCCCAAAACGCAATGCACCTCAGCCAGTCGCTAAACTAGTTTCAGATGTGCAGAAGCTGAGCTGGGGGAGCGGAGGCTCGGCTGTGCCAGGAATCAACCAGTACTCCTGTTTTTATGAGTTGTGGTTAAAAGTGATTAACATTTCCGCTCATTTGTGTCCCTTTCAGAGCAGTTTGGACGAGAACATCCAGTACAGGTAGCCATTAAAGACACCAGCAGTTCAGCAGCAGTTATGAATGATAACTATGTGCTTGCTGATGAATAAAGCAACATGAATAAAGTTACAGAAAGGTTGGAGTGATGTCCTCTCCTGTGCGAGGGTAAGTGACAGAAAGCGCAGGTGTTGAGAGCAGATAAATATCTGATCAAGTTTCATTCCTTGGACAGGTTGCTCGACTTCAGTTGGAATTACAAACTGCCAAAACCGATAAAGATATAAAAATGTTGGCAGCGTTTTAAAGTAAAAGTTTTTGGGGTTTGTTTGTTGGGGGAAGGATCTTACACAACCACATACTTTGGATTCAGCCTCAGGTCACTAACCTGTTTTGGCTCATCGTCGTCCTGTTTATGCTCCTGACTGCTCTCGCCATCCAGACCTGAGGCCACGGCTGGATCAGGGGCCCCGAGCTGATCCTCAGCCTGATCAGGGGCAGCTTGTCTGGAGTCGGGTTCAACCTCTTCCTCAGAGTCTGACGAGTCGGAGCTGGAACTTTCTGCCTCGTTAGATGCCTCGGCAGACACTTCAACGGGAGCCGACTGTAAAATATGTATGAGCGGGCGCTTAGCACAGCACATAACAGATGTGTTCGCACGACATTTTCTCCTTTCCCAGTGGTCAGAGAATCCAGGGTGTCTGCTGGTTTCAGAACGCCAAATTCAAGACATTGGAGTGTCTTTTTACAGCTCCCTGTGATGGGATTTAAAAGGACAAGACTGACAATCTGTTTTGCGTTCGTCACTTTCTGACTGCCCTGCCCAGTCAGGGGGTTCCTACTGAACATGTAAATCTTTAAATATGACTGTATACATCCAGTAACAGCTGGGAACTCTTAGCAAACGTTACTCAAACTACAGTAAATGTGCTCTTTTGGACTATTTTCAGTGACTTACTTACAGCAGCAGGACGGTGTGTGTTGGATTTACTCAAAATAAACTACAGTGTGTAATGAAGGAACACACTAATGTGTTTTTAATCGTTTTTTGGACAACAATGGAGCTCTGTGGCACAGAGGAATAAAATATATGAGTGTTTGGAAACACATGATACTCGTTAGTTGGATCAATTCCTTTCCAACTGAACATTGTGAAACTACTAATCAAAATGTACAAGAAAAAGTATCTCAATATGTTTGGCAGATTGTATTACTGTTGTCCTCTGCATGTGGGCCTGAATTAATTTGACCAGCTGGTGGTAGGAGGACAAAAGAGACTAAAACAAAAACTGTGTGTGCTTTTAATTCTGTTCAGTAGGAGCATCTTTATTGCGTTAGATCGCTGCTGTAGTGTGGAGCTGCATTTGTCTTAGCACAGAGAGAGAGAGAGAGAGACAAATCTGTAAAAACCGCAACTCTTCTGCCGTCAGACACAAAGCAAAGTAATCAGGTTTAGTAGCGAGAACCACAAAGAGCCATTAACACACCGACAGAAACACACAGAGTTTCTGTCCAAACAGCATCATTATCTACTGCATCACTGGGCCAACAGAAAAGATCAGAGACAAGACACACACACACACACACACACACACACACACTTGAAATAACAAACGAGCAAACTAACAGATACGGGACAGACAAGTAGACATGAAATGTGCCTGTGAGTATTTCATATAACAACAGTGGAGCTACTGTTCATCTATCAGCACGTTATTACAGTGACTGGACAACAGCTATGTCTGTGTGTGTGTGTCTGTGTGTGTGTGTGTGTGTGTGTGTGTGTGTGTGTGTGTGTGTGAGAGAGAGGGAAGTGGTTTCCTGCTGCTGCAGAAATGTTCAAGACTAGTTACTATGTGCCACTTCTGTTTTACTGTCTTCACCCTCATTTATTCGATCTGGTATATTGTAGATGTTGTGGTCGCTTTTCACTCTGCAGCCTCCTTATCTAGTTTAATTAACTTTCAGATGTTGGATCTTTGGATTATAAATCTCTTTTTCCATGAGATATTTTACTTTTATCTAATTTTCTTTGAGGTCTCCTTTGGAAGATGTGTGTGCTTTATTGTAAAAACTGCGACTTGTTCTTTTCTGTATTTGACAAGCGAGCCTGATGAAGCAGACAGGGACCTTACTATAGTACACAACCGTGCAGAGGTTTTCAGATTTTCATGTAAATATTGATATAATATTGTGAATATACAGATACAATTATTATAGTTATAATCTGATCCAATACTTCTATTTACCTAAACGTTGATTAAATATGTATGAGGTTGAGGGAGGGGACGGCGTGACTCTTTCCTTTCTCCGCCCTCCACCCAAACGTCTGAGACGGTTCAGGGATTCAAAGATCTGTCAAAATACACTGTTATGTGTCAAAGGTGATGCTCTCTGCTCACCTCTTGCTCTGTTTTTGTTTCCTCCTCCTCCTCTTTCTTTTCTTCTTCTTCTTCTTCACTGCCAGACGAGTCGGAGCTCTCACCGTCTGAGTTTGTCGTTTTGGTTTCACCTGCAGGATTCAGCAGCTGCTCAGAGACCTTCTCAGAGTCTGTCGTGGACTCTGAAACAGGGGCACAAACTACATACGGTGGTTTAGGGGAATATGAAAATGGGCAACAAAAAAAAATAAGGCACAATCTTAAAAGAATAATCAGTCAGCGAGGTGAATGAGCCGGTACGACTGTAAAGGAAAAACAAAACAAACACTTACTATGTGGAGGTTTGGCATCCACATTATTTTCTTCTGTGGTGTTGGAGAGTTTGGTGTCTGCGCCCTCTTCTTCTTCACTGGTGGCAGGTTCTGCTTTGATGGTCTTCTTCTTCAAAGTAATGGAGTCTTCTGTCTCTTCTGGCTTGGCATGATGAGCGAGGGAGCACAGCCTACAACACACACACACACACACACTTTATTTAATTTGGAAACACCTCAGGTGATGTCGAGAGACTGGAGAGTGATCATACAGGTAGGACGATTTTCCTATAATCAGGTGTTTATTTTAAATTATAAAATATTGTCCCGATCAAGTGTTTATGGTCCTGATCCAGATCCAAGTCCTTTAATACTGAATATCTGCTGATACTGAATCCGATCCGAGTCCTTCAACATTAAAATTTCTGATACAGTTGTTCCAATATTTCTATTAAATATGTATCTGACACTTTGAAATAAAACAGCCGCTGCCTTCTAAATTTGGCACAACTTTTTTTTTCACGAGCTTCTTGA
Organism: Enoplosus armatus; assembly: GCF_043641665.1. Classification (NCBI taxonomy): domain Eukaryota; kingdom Metazoa; phylum Chordata; class Actinopteri; order Centrarchiformes; family Enoplosidae; genus Enoplosus; species Enoplosus armatus. Next base: position 4,040,906 of record NC_092193.1, on the reverse strand, counting down.
TCCAAATACTGAAGTCCTGATTCAAACCATTAAGTGGATCAGCTTAATTTTTCACATTCACTCTGCTGTTCTCTGGCTGAGTGGAGCCCGGCTCTCATCGAGGAGAGCAGCACTGCGACATCAGCAGGCTGAGGTCAACATCACACAGCAGAGTTCAGTAAAGAAAGGATCGTTTTTTGACTTTCAGCTTTATTGTAGATGATACCGATGCATTAAAGTATGTCCGGATATCCCAAATATTGACTATAAGACTATAAAATATAAAGAAGTGGGGTCGTTTGACACTCAAGGACTAGACATTCGTGTATTCACAGAAGGTGTTCTCCTTGAAAGGAGTGCGCACCGGCTCTGTTGCATTATGGGTTGTTTGTTGCCTTGTTGTTGCTAGGTTTAGTTTGTGTAGCAACGACGTGTCCCAAATCCATACTACATATTAATTCTAAGCAGATTTAATATGTAGTATGTTCAAATTGGAAGAGTGACAAAATAAAAACTACTCAAAGCAGACAGAATTCAATGTAAATATGATTGATCTTTGAGTGGTGTTGATAGATACTATTCTCCCACAATGCAGTGCACAAAGGAAATGGAGGAGCTGCTCACAGCCGCAAAACAAAAATAAATAGTAGAGTTTGTCCTTCAGTAGTGTCTGATGGTTCATGTAAAGTGTTCTGGGGGATATAAACTCCTGAAAACAAGTTGAAAGATGTCTTTACTGCAGAAACTGACCAGAGACCAGATCATCAGTCAGGCAGCAAAGAGTTAAAGATGTCTGTGAAAGTCATGATGGAGGAACTCAAAGAGGAGTGTGAACAATGTGAACAACCAGGGACAATTACTCTGACATGTGTTTGTATGTGGCCGATGAGCAGAAGGAAGAATTAGCTCAACTTGAAAACTCACTTGGACAAGCTACACAAATGTGTCTTAGTTCACTTTTGCCACAGAAAAGGCTTCGGAGATGAGCGCCATCCCCTCCTTGGACTAACTTTTCCAATTTCCAGTTGTTGGAAAACAGGATTTCGTCTTATATCTGGGACGACCAATACGATCGCCATCGACTGGCTTCGGTTTGTTTTTTTTCAGTGTGAGATTCACAGTGAGAAATCACAGACACGAGCTGAGGTCATTCATTCCCGTCATTTATCCGCTGCCCATTTAATCCTTTTCAGGGTGGCGGGGATTTGAAGGCAATCCCAGAATGCACTTGGCAGAATGCCAGGCAGTCATTCACAAGGGGAGACACACACACACACACACACACACACACACACACACACACACACACACACACACACACACACACTGTACTAGTCACATCCGGTTCATACAGACAGTTTGGAGTCTCCAGTCCACCTAAGCTGCGTTACCTGCTGAGTTACTGTGATCCTAAAACAGTGAGGTCATAAAATCCAAAGACAAAAGACGACCGCAGCAGTAACTGATGGTGGCTGAATAAAAAACCATGAAGAGCTGATAGAAGTTCACAGCAAATACAAGATACTAATACTAATATAGATACTTTATGCTCCCATAACAACCACAACCACTTTAGGGTTTTTTTGCTCTGAAAAACTGAATTGGATCTATGGGTCTCGAAAAATAATGATCTTCTATTTTTTAGTTCTAATTCTATATTAAAAATGGGCATCCAACGCCTAATTATATAGTAAACAATACATGCACTTCTAATGTACAGTATTAATACAGTGTATATTCAATACATATTAGAGTTACATATAACATTTGAGATGATTATTCATTTTTAAAAACTGAGGCTAAAATGTATGAAAGAAAAAACAAAAGACTTACTTCATCCAGCCTGTGTAGATATCATGCAGGTTGGAGCTCTCCTCTGGTGTCTCCACCTTCACAAACACGAACAAACAGACACATTAAAACTTTCCCAGTTCTCACCACCTCAAAGCCACAGTTTCTGACTGAGGCCCTGAACGTTGCGTCTCTATTCAAGTGGCTGTACAATATTCCTGTAACGCAACTATACTCTCATAGATAGATGGAAAAAAGAAGAGTCGAAAGGGAAACAGCAAATTTCCTGTGGTTCAGGAATGCGTCCACTTTGATGCCACAAGCTCCTGGAAATGAATCCATGCAGCAGCATAACTTCAAAACGAACAACGTGAGACCTGGGATTCAAAGTTTGGATGGTGAAACAATATTTAAAGAACAGTGCCTCTGATGATGGTGAACGATGGTAGTTGCTGACTATACTGTTGAGACCATTTATCTGTATTGTGGTCTCCCTAAAACTCTGTCAGCAACTTTTAACGATGACATCTTTAGCCTGCGAGCCTGAAACCTGAAACCAAAGCTCAAATTTCACCATAGCAGACAAAAGAAACAGCAAACTTGTAATCTTAGTTCATGTAAATGCAGGAAAAATGGGGTGAAAGTGACATTATGTTGGATACATTATTTAAAAACACAACTATTTTTGTGGCTGAAGAAAACACCGTGAGGTTTCATCATCTAACCAGCCTTTACAGTTCTTATTATAAATTAAGTTCTGATTGACATTTGGCAGAAATGATTGAATTTAACTGGAAAAAAGAATATAAAGACATCAATTGAGCCGTGTGAAGCCTTTTTCACAGCCTCTGAGTGTGCTTGGTTGCATCATGACAATGCATATGCCTTCTGGACTTTTTAGGGTTGCCACTAACAATTTTTGTTATCATCATTGAATCCAACTATTATGTTTTTGATGAATCATTTGATCATTTGATCTATAACACATCAGAAAACAGTGAACAATTTCCATCACAATTTCCTGGAGCCCCAGGTCAAATGTCTGGTTTTGTCCACCCAACAGTGCAAAATCCAGAAAGTATATAATGTATGACACAATCTCACATTTCAGATCCTGGAACTACTTCAATTACTCCAGACTATCAATATAGTTGCTGATTAATTGTATGTCGATAGACTAATCGATTAATCAAGTAATCATTGCAGCTCTAAGACATTTAAATAAAAATTAACAACTTTTCTCACTAAACACGACAAAAATGTAAGGAGGTCTTGAATGGGGTGTCAGTGTGCAGCAGCAGGCCTGCAGCAGGGCTGTTTTTATAGCCACGCAGCTCCTGTAACACAATGTTCTTTTCCTCCAGGAGGCCTGAACAAGGAGCCATGTGCTGAAACACACTCACAGAGCTGACCTGCAGCTTACTGACTTCAACACTGGAGCAAAAAAACATATTGAAATCACATTTATATTGAATTCTGGATCTTATATAACTCAGCTCGGCTCAAGAAATAGCAATCAAAGAATTAACAGAAATTAGCGAAGCAGAATCCAGTCAGGTCGCTTCTAAACTGAATCCGGCTGTAAATATTGAAGAATCGGGCCAAACTTCTTACCTGAGTAACGTGTTTTTGCAGCACCTTGGCAGCTTTTTGGTAGCCGTGCACCTTCAGGTGCTGGTAGATTAGAAGCAGCAGAGCGTCGTCCTCCTCCGAGGCCATGCTGTCCGTCTGGACCGACTGACACGACTGGAAAACTGGACGAAAACCGGAAAATTATTGAGGAGTTATTAACAGTTCAGTTCATGCTCGCTATTCAGCGTGCGGCCATGAGCGGTGACGACGCCCCCCTCGAAGTGCATCATGGGAAGTGGAGTTTTTTTGTAAAGGGCAGCGTGGACATCGACCACAAAGGCATCTTTTGAGATGAGTTGTCTTATTGACATGAAGTAAAATGGACAAATGACACATCCTATAAGAATATTAGGCCTATGGAAATGTCATATAAATATCATAGTTACAACATAGAAAGAATAATATATATATATATATATATATATATATATATATATATATATATATATATATATATTATTAATGCAAGCAATGCAATGCAATGTCTTTGAAAAACATACATTGAAATTAAAGCTTATGAACTAACCCCCTTAAAATGACTTTAGTTTGTTAAACATCCTCTTATCTCATCATTATTACATTAGTTTATTGGTTTAATCGGAGGCTGATGGCCTTTGCTAATGAAGCAAAAAGCAATTGAACACTTTTAATCAGATTTAAATGTAAAAAGAAAAGTAAGTACATCCATTGTACCACCTTTTGTTTTTTACTTTTTAACTGATTTGTAATTTAGCAACCCTCCATGAATAAACCCCTACATACCCATGATAATAATCAGGAATCCTTTTGGCATTTAAATGGACAATTAATATTGGTTCAATAGAGAGATCAAGGACATTAAAGGGGCCAAAATAGTGTGTTTCAAGTATGGGCTAACTACTGTGTCTTTTCTAAAGGAGCTACGACAACATCTGGCAACATTCCTTCATGTATTGCTCACTTCCAGTGAATCAGGCCGTAAGAAATCACACACCACCTCTGTCACTGCATTGTTTGTTGGAAACTTGGAGCTGGATGCACTGCAGGCTGGGGAGGCTCTCCAAGACAGGCAGGGGGTCCCACTGCAGTCCAGACTGTTTTAATTTTTCAAAAAGACAATTTGTTTGAATAAATAACACATGTCAGAAGAAATAGTAAGATCTAAAATGTTGTTAGAAGAAATCCTTCCTCCAGGACAGAAACACGTTTTCCTTCATTCTTTCTGCCTAATTTTAGTTGAGGTGTTTTAAAGAACTGTCAATCATCCATCCATCAATCATCGTTAAAAGAGTCACAATTGGACAACAGGATTTCTGTTCATAACTTTCAAAATAAAAGCACAGACTGAGGAACTAGCTGCAACATGTCTTGAGTTTTTTTCATGTCCTTTGTGCAGCTTGAACCAAGTGGAGAAAATAAGTGTGAATATAAAGCGGTGGATCCTTAATGCTGTGTTTTCTCCTCCAAGCTCTCCTCTGATTACCTTATACCATCTTCTCAACCTAATATAATAATCAGGGAATATAATGTAGGTGTTAACATCAGGGCTGGGTATCACAATACACGACCTGAAAGTAGATTTCTGTTTACCTTACTTTAAGGAATATAAACATGTTTTTCTTAAACCTCTTTTTTTTTGTCCAAAAACAAGCCGCTGTACATAAACTGTCTAAAACTAGCAAATGTTCTGTTTCAATCTGATCAAAGAGCACACAAGATTACAATGCTGAACATAAAGTGCCAACTTTTGGTACTTGACAGTTTTGGACACCTGCTGCTATGTACACATTTCGGCCAACACCAGGTATAAAGGTCTGATACCGAGCTCTACTTCTGACTGAATGTTTGGAGATTTAAACTGTAATGGAGACAATGTTGTTTGCCCTGAACACCCCACTACCTAATCTGTATGTACATTTATACATCTAATATACTTGATTGTGTTAATTGACGCACATCTGCACAGCCACTTCCTGTCCGAATACATGACTTTCTGTGAGAGACTGTTTGATGCCAATGATGTACTTCACGTATTTCATATTCTTAAAAAAAAATGTCTTTCCTTCTGTATGCCTATATAAATATACATTTTAGTGAAAGCTCAATTAACACCATATTTCTAATTCTTTTTCCTTCACTTCTGTGACTTTAACCCCTCATAATGATGCTGACAATATTCTTTTATTTAAACATTTCTAATTGACATGCTCTGAATGTTTACAGTTTGTTAATTAAGCGTGTAGGAATTCATTTTTTGGCACAATTAGAGCTGTCATTTCCTGATTAATCTGGCCTGTTTCCGGTCTCACCCTAGTTTGTCTCTGGACGCCTTGATGCAGTTTAGCATCTGTACAGTAACATTACGTTGCGTAAAGGGAGAAATTCCTGGTTTACTCTGGAGTGCCAGCTGGCTCTTCTGCCTGTTCAACAGTCCAGCCTGCAGTCACACCGCTCGGCTGATGTTCTGTCCGTGGTCACACAACCACAAGCAGGGAAGCGCGTTACGGTGACAGTAATCACAAGACACAAGATATATAAGAAGGTTTATACTATATAACGTATTGCCGTTAAGGCTGAGGGCTTTATTACCGTTTTTCTCCGTGTCAAGTTACACAAATAAAATCTACAACGGCGGATGTTAAGAAATGAATCCTTCAAAATAAACCTGTTACCGCTGTGATTGATTTTACACTAATGAAGTGGGGCTATTGTGCCCTCCTAAGCCAAATTTACATATTTTGCTAGTCAAAATATCATCTGACATGTTGGCGTTTTATTTAAAACACATATGTTATGCTGTAAAAATGCATGATTTCAAAGACAATGTCTTAAACCAAATCAAACAGTCGAAGCAAGCCCAAAACCAGCTAGCAAGTGAGATAGCCACAGCTAACTGATAAGGCTAGATTTACTCCCCTAGACTGAAGTTGTTTTGAGGAAGAATTTCAGTAAACTGATGTTTCTGTTAATCCAGAACAAAGCCATAAAGAATGAAAAAATATATATAAGAGAGAAGTAACTGAGTTTCACACTAACGTTAGCATGCGTTTAGCTGAACTGCGTTTTTCTTTGAATGTTAGCTTCCTAGCCTACAAGGTTACCAGCTAACTTCAGACGATAGCTACCCACCCACCAAGATACGCATCTCATGTAGCCGTAATGTATTTATTATTTCTTACTTTTGCGACTTAAACACAGACTATCAAACGTAAGCAACATCCATGATAAATAAAAATGAAAAAAGCGGATTCTAGAGGCAGAAACTGGGACTAGCCTATGCCGAACTAGCTAGGTAGCTAAGCTAGTTCATTGGCTAGCTAACCTGGTGAGGGGCAATTATATACTAATGGAAGAGAGAGGGGCGTTAAATTCTTTTACATTTTTGATGAAAGAGAACATTAATGCTTGACATTTGTCTAATTTCGGGAACACTTGACTATGTGTCACATAGGTCGTTACTTTTGAAATATGATAACTAACATGAGTGGTTACAGGTCAGCTAACTGTTGTTAACTGTTAATTTGGGACCCTGCATAGTAGCCTACAACTGTGAATGGAGCTTTGTTTGTTTCGTTTTATTGGAAAAAATATATTTACAGCGGGAAAATAATTTCATTTAAAACCAGATTGTTCATAATACACACTGCCCACCTCCAGTTTGGACCCTGCCTTAAAAAGCTGTAACACGTTTCACGTTTTATTTTGACAGGTCCAACCGGTAGTGTCAGCGCGGCACTGTGACTGGTTTGACTTTGGTCGTATTTCATTGGGAGTGTGGACGCTCAGACTGAAGGAAGGAAGGTTTTGTGGAGGAAACTTGAGGACATGCGGCGTCTCCTGCAAACTTTACTCAAACCAAACTTTCCGCGAGCTGAAGAAAGACCCGAAGTGTGAAGAATGAACTGAAGAGTAGCGGAGAGGAAGAGGAGAGGAGGCGGGAGAAGAGCCGTTCACTCCCATTGATCCTGTATCGAGGTATTGATTTGGGCCTGGCTTTGAAATAACACACCTTGTTGTGAGGGATAGATGTGCATTCAATTAGAAATGTGCTGATTTTAAACATAACGTGGAGCTGTCTGGATCATTTGCACCTGGATGAAACTGTGATGTCAGATTTGAAAATCCAAATGAAAACTATGATATTGATAAATACTGCATTCCTAACAGGGTTCAGTCACATTTTTAACTTGATACAGTCTGCAGACTTCATCAAAACAAATTTTATGCAAGACCAGTCTGTGCTTGCATAGTCTGAACTAACACACTCAAGGCTGTCACAGGAAGGGAGTTCATGTCCACCACACACACACACACACACACACACACACACAAAGTAGAGGTGTGTGTCCTGTGCTGTTGCCATGAACACCAGTATCTCATCTAATGGGAAACCAGTTCAGACATCAGTAGTAATGGTCACCATCTTTGTGACCATTCAGAGCTGAGACAGCTGCTTTTAGTCACGTCTTCCAGATTAAATCAACATTGCGTGCTGCTCTTGGCTTTGAAGTTTGTAAACATGTCATAGATTATACAGATATGCACAACCTGCTTTTTTCCATTCCTGTCACAGAATAAAACTAAACTGCAGGTCAAAGTGAAGCGTGCTCTGGGGAAAAAAAGCATTAAAGACTGTAAAAATACTTGTAAAGTCTAATGCAAAGCAGTTCAACGGCCCTGAAACATCCACCATGTTTGAGAAGCTTAATGTTCTGTTGTGGTCTTGTTTTGGCTGTAGGGTAACTGTTAGTATGTTGTGGTGTTGTATTGAATTATAATATAATGTTGAACAGAAGTATGAAACACTTTGTTCTTAAATTTGAACTTTTGTCTTTTTCCTGTTGTCGTAAATTGAATATCTTTGGGTTTTAGACTGTTGGTCAGGCAAAACAAGCTGTTTGAGGTCGTCACCTCAGAACACCTCTCAGAACTTGTGGAGGTTATTTTTATCTAATTCTTTCACATTTATTGACAAATTAATTGACAGAAGAATCAAGAGTGACAGCATCTAATTCATTTATGCCCTAAAATCCATTGCAACACCAGAACAAACTCCGACCTCAACAGAAATGGAGGACAGTCTCAACAAAAAGTAAATATTTTAATACATTTCATAACAACATTATCAGAGAAATATATTGAAGGCGAAGTAGGCAAAACTATGTACATATACATGTGTATGTGTAGTAACACAAGTGACACTTTAACGTAATGCTTCCCAACCTGCATATTGTGTTAAAAAGTGGGAAGCCGGGTTAGTCTACAAACTAGTAACTCTCCCTTTAATCAATGAGCAGAGCTTCTTTATGCCAGTATTGGATTTCACTTGATTTGACCGTCAATGTGATCAAGTAACTTGATGTGTGACAAAAAGAGACATCCGCTCTGGTTATAAACACATTAACTGTTGCAGAAAAATGACTATATCATGGTATTTATCAATATCACCATATACAATGATATATACAGAAATAGAGGATTTTATCCACGTTGCACATTCCTATACTGTGTAGTGTAAGAGGCCACAGTAAAATGCAACAGTCCCGTTCAAAGGGATCTGTTTCTGCTCTCCGAATAACATTTTCATCACTTTTTATTGTCGTGATTCAGTTCCAAAGACTGTAAATGGTTAAAAAGACCTCCTCGTGGTTTTAGCTCGCTCTCTGCACCAGATGGATGTGCTTCAGATCACAGTTACAGCCAAGTTGGCAAGTCCATCTCAAATGTGGTTTTATGATCCACAGTTCGTCCGCCAGTGATGGCATGCTTGTGTGAATTTGTGCCGACTCAAACATTTTTAAGCTCTACTTCCCTGGTGTTTTCTTCATGGAAGTTCTTGCCGCATTGTTACGCTTTGTTTTGTTGCAGGGCCGCTGCAGTAAAGATGCAGGCTGCTGCTGCTCTGACTGTGCTGAGTGTTGTCTTCAGCCTGGACTGTCTGTCCGCTCATCGGTCCAAACCAAACCAGATACAGAAAGACAGAAACACTCAGAGCGATGAGACAGAACCGCAGAAGAAGAACCAGCCGCACATCTTGTTCATCCTCATAGACGACCAGGTGTGTGTGTGTGTGTGTGTGTGTGTGAACGTCTCTTCTTAAATCAATATTCTTGGATGATCACGTCTCTAGCTGCAGTTACCTCTTATACATAACAAGACGCTAATCTGACTACAAGACCTGATAAGTATTCAAAATACAGTGTATTATTGATAACTGTTCATATGAGAATTGATAATTTCCTACATATTTGGTGATGATATTATTCAAATTATGGGTTTCCAAAAAGACTTAATTTGTAATTTAATAGGTTTATAAAGGCATAAAATTGGACAAGTCAAAAGTAAAGTCAATGTATTTATTTATGTAGGAAATTGGGCGTAAATGGAGGCTGGTAGCAGGACGTGATCAAAAACTGTCGGCCTCTCTGATTCCCTCGACCTCCTTAAAGTACGTCTCTATCGGTTATCTCAAAAGAAGGATGCTCTGCGTGGTGGTCGGAGGTGTTGGGTAGGAATCAGAGGGTCTGTAACCTTAGTAACAGTAGAAATACTTGCCCAAGTACTGTTTAAAGCATCCATGTTAAACCCTAACCCTTTGTCACCACAGATTGGTAGGCCACATGTTGTGTGTAAATGATCTAAATCTGAAACATTTCATGTCGTCTAAATCAGGGCTTCAACGACATCGGCTACCACAACCCGACCATCAAGACCCCCACTCTGGACAAACTGGCGGCGGAGGGCGTGAAGCTGGAGAACTATTACGTTCAGCCCATCTGCACGCCGTCACGCAGCCAGCTCATCACCGGCAGGTACAGACGCCTCTTTACTATCCGTTTGTCCATCTGCCACATGAAATACTCCGGACTGCAGTTTGACACCACTTGTTATAATAATGTCTGTCAGTGCTACGTTTTATGGAGCAGCTTCATTCAATTTGAGCACCGCTGAATATGAGTTGGAAGGATTTGTTCTCGGGCTGCAGCTGATTTTCCATTAATTTGTTGATTCAATTTACAGATATAAAACTAAGGAAAATAGCACATCCTCACATTTTAGAGGCTGAAACTGTTTCGCTTAAAAAATGTATTTAAATCATCAACAATTATCTAATCATCAAACTTGTCTGTCGAATGACTAATAGACTAATAGACAAACTGTTTCAGCACTAATTCATTCTCTCTCTCGTCTAATTTTACTCTACTTTTTTTGTCAGATTGTTGGAAATAATTGCTCCAAATCTTTTTACAGCATGCTGTGATTATTAGTTCAAGACAAGGTAAGACTTTATTGATCCTCAGGGGGTTAATTCACATGTTACAGGAGCACCAACAGGCTAAAGAATGAATTAAAATTAAAACTCCGATCTGTCTGACACAAAAGACGAATAATCTGATTATAGGCGACATAACTGCTGTGAGGATGAACGATTCACTGGTTCTTCTGTGAGGCCAAACAGCAGGTCCCGTGTCAGCAGTTAGTCTGGTACAAAGCCAATAACAAGTCCTTTTCTTCCAGATATCAGATCCACACGGGACTACAACACTCCATTATCAGACCGAGCCAGCCGAGCTGTCTGCCGTCACACATGGACACTCTGCCTGAGAGGCTCCGCGAGGCCGGCTACACCACGCACATGGTGGGCAAGTGGCACCTGGGCTTCTACAGGTATTGGATGAATAAGACCAGGAGTTTAATTACTTTAGAGTTATTAAGATTATTTCAAATTCCAAGTCAACCGAGCTCTTCATCTGCTCATGGTGGATATAACTGCTCATTGCCAACTACTTGGAAATATGTGGGGGGGGGGGGGTTCAGATGCTGTTTGATCATCTGACAAGCAGTGTGGTTAAAGCATCCAGACACTGAGTCTGGGTCTGTAACCTCTTACCACCCACTGTCCCGCCTAGAACAGCACCGCTATGTAAAACCTTTACAAACTGCTAGTGCTAGAAAATATGAGCGTGTCATACATACATGTGTATGTACACAGTGTTTGAGTGGAAAAACAATGAAAGTAAATCGAACTAGAGGAAAACGCCTTTATTGCCTGTGTAAGCAGCTTGTGTATAAGAGCATCATAGAAATCTGACGCTCGGTTTACTTCCTTCTTTCTTCTCTCTTCCAGGAAGGCATGCCTGCCCACCAGAAAGGGGTTTGACAGTTTCTTTGGTTCTTTAACAGGAAGTGTGGATTACTACAGGTAAAGGTGTAGGATGAGTATTATTGGAATTAACAAGGATTGATTAGGATGTTTGTCTCCAGTATCTCACATTTCTCCGTCTGTCCACAGTTATGGGTCCTGTGATGGCCCGGGGTTGTGCGGGTATGATCTCCATGACGACGAGGGTGTGGCGTGGGGCCAGGAAGGGAAATACTCCACCACGCTGTTCACACAGAGAGCTCGCAAGATCCTGGAGAGTCACGACCCCACAGACAGGCCTCTCTTCCTGCTGCTCTCCCTCCAGGTATCACGCTGAGGTTGGATATCAGAAAAATGTCAAGGAAAGCATCGGCCTGAAACAGAACAAGGGTTTTTTTTCTAAAGCTGCCATTTTGCTATTGCAATGTCCAACAAACATACAGGGAGACAACTGTTTCATCTACAAAATAAGTCAAACACAACACAGCCTGACATGTGTTTTGATGCTGGTTAGTTTATGCCTGCGTGTTGGGAGTCAGAGATGTTGGAATAACACGGAGGCCACATGAAAGTGTTTGTTTGTCTCTGAGCATCAGAAACGTATTTTAGAGACTGTTTGACTATTTAATGAGAAGCAGGCCACACAGAAACGGTTAAAAGCCTTTAAACTCAAAAGAGTGACATTTGTTGATTGTTGATTTGATCTGTTTTGTTGCAGGGCCGAAGTTTTGGGCTCAGGGGTTTGAGTGAATGTAGCTGACGGCAAAACAAAGGGATGTTTTATTTGATTTTTCACTGGTAGGGAGAAGGAATCCCTGAGTTACAACGTATGCACCATGAGCGAGTGTTGTGGGGCATTCTGGGTAAATGAAGAGGGTGAGGAAAGTGGGTTAACTGAACCAAATTACAGAATTTTATCTCAAAATGTTGGTAGGATTATTTTAAAAGAGTATTATACAGTTTCATATTGTTGGCATATCTAAAAATAAATGTACTCTCCCTTTAAATCAAATCAGAATCAGCTTCGTTAGCCAAGTATGTGCACGCATACAAGGAATTTCACTCCAGTTTGTACTTACACACAGTCCAAAGAGCAATTTACAGGAAGGTAGAAAAAAGACAACCAGCTAAAAACAAGGCTGAACAAGATGAACATAAACACAGACCTGTTATGTAGGTGGTTATATACAGTATATGCATGTATACATGTCTACATACAGTATATACAGCGTGCTTAGATTTATATGTATTTATAAAATGAAGTATAAAGCAGCTGATCATATAATATTAATGCTGATCACACTTTTAACTAGTTTTAACAAGAAATCAATTGTGGAGGGTTGGCCATTTTCATCACCTCTGTGCGTTTTACTTTGAAAAGCGCTCTGTATTTATTTAAAATGTACAAAGTGAACGCGTATAAATACACTGTGTGCATGTTTTCCTCCAGGCAGTTCACACTCCTCTACAGACGCCCAAGTCCTACATCTACCCGTACCGTGACATGGCCAATGTCGCCCGCAGAAAGTTTGCCGCCATGGTGTCCACAGTGGACGAGTCGGTCCGAAATGTCACCTACGCTCTGAGAAAGTACGGATACTACCGGAACAGCGTTATCATCTACTCCACCGACAACGGCGCCCAGCCATTCACAGGAGGGAGCAACTGGCCGCTGCGAGGCCGCAAGGTCGACATGACTTCTAGTATTTATCAGTTTTACTGCTTATAGTCAGACGTCAGTTATCTTCAGTGTTTCATGAGTCAACATATGTAGTTTTGGCACCATAATATAAATGATGCTGTGAACATTAGTAAGTAGGTAAGTGAGCTTTATTTCTATAGCACTTCTTAAAACAGTAGTTCCAAAGTGCCTCACAGTTAATAAAAATGCATAATAGCATGAAAACAGCAAGTAAAATACAATTTATAAAACTGGAACAGACTCAACAACAAAAGCAAAGCATAATAGTACACAGAATAAAACATATATTAGCGGTACATAATGGAGATCTCTGCTGACTATCGTGACCGTGTTTCCAGGGGACGTACTGGGAAGGTGGGGTCCGCGGAGTGGCGTTCGTTCACAGCCCCCTGTTGAGACGCAGGAGACGGGTCTCCAAAGCTCTACTGCACGTCACCGACTGGTTCCCCACTCTGGTGGGCCTCGCCGGGGGAAACATCAGCCATGTCAGTGGAACTCAGTACTTTGAACAACATATGCAGTGAATTTTTGCTATTTCTTTCCCTTTTTAGCACTTTTGACTTTTGATGTGTTTTTGCTTTGTATTTTGTTGCATGTTGTTGGCTCTTATGTTTGTCATTGATGCGGCTCTCTTAGCCAGGCCTTTCTTTTTAGTCTCACAGTGAATACAAAAGTGCATTACTGACCATTTTATCGTGCCGTAAAACAGACCAGATTCAGGAATGCCTTTCTCACCCCGGCCACCCAAGCTACCGATATGAGCGACCACCAGACTATAAGGCTTTTCAGGGGACACTGGATTTAGGTTGTGTATGTTTTACTCTGCTGCTCTGTGGAAACTTGACTCGCTCAGTGTCTCCCACTGATTTCATATTAATGCACAAGTTTATTTGTTGTCACGGTTAGAGCTGAATGTGGAGCTCCATCTACATTAATCCCAATTCTGGCGTCGGACTTTACTAAAGTTCAGATTACAGCGCTACAGTAAAACTGTCTGTATTTAGTATCATAAATAAAGATTAATGTACTGTTGACCTATTATGATAAGTGCACTATTTCCAAACAGTGGCCACATGGACGTTTTGTGTTTTAGTTCAGACATAAATTAATTTTATTGGAAAGTCAGAGCAGTCTGTGTACAGCTCCCAAAGAGCTTTGTTGGCTTCGTATGCAAGTAGGTTCACTGCCAAAGCAGATAAACAAGGCTATCTTGGCTGCAATCAAGACGGTATCTGACTAATCCAGAGACTCGATAGCCTCTATTACCAAAGGAAATATATCATTATTTATTCCTGTGTGGTAAATGTACAAGTAGAAACACGTGGACGGTTACCATGGTTTCACAGTAGCTACTGGCACACATAAGAGGGACCTCTCATTACTCTACATATGACTTTGTATTGTCTGTGATATACATGTGTATTTGTTTCCCTCTCAGAGCCAGGGCCTGGATGGTTTTGATGTTTGGCCCACCATCAGTGAAGGGAAGGAGTCTCCTCGTCAGGAGATCCTTCACAACATTGACCCTCTGCACAAACCTCCTGTTCAAACCATGAGCTGGGACGCCGACACAGAGCGAGCCTCAGGTAGGAACCAAAACAAAAAGAAAAACATCAAAAGTCGTCGTACTCAAAAGCTACGTCAGAGTCTTCAGTCCCACTTGTGAGATTAATTACAAAACTGCACACATATGGCAACAGGTTGTCAACCGGCAAAGGTTTCCGCTGACGGTGGTGAATAGTAGATAGATAGTATTTGTTGTAATGTGTATCTTTAGAGGAAACAGCATGGTGATGCTCAAAAGTGATCAAAAGGGGAGTTCAAAGGCAACTGTTCTTACGTTTGTCACGGAAAAGTACAGTTTTATTTCTAGACCTTTGAAAAAGCTTTCAACCCCATCTCAGGGTCATTTATAAAGTATATTCTGCTTTTAGCCATGCTAACGGTGTGATTCCACGTTGGTGATCCTTTCACTTTTCCTCTAGCGCCATCGTCAGGTCAGATTTTTAATTTATTTCTCTAATTCTTTACTTTGTGACCAAATACCTGCAAAACTGATGATTTTCCCATCATCAAAACTGGAACAATGAAGGAATATAAAAGTCAAAGGAAGTGAAAGGAGGATCTTACACAGCATCAGCAAAGGTTGAAGGAGTGTTTACTTCACATTTCTCACTCGTACTCAAACTTGTGTGTTTTCTTTTTGTCAGTAAGCAAATCGAAAGGCCGAGACCCGGCCTTTAAGAAGCCAAAGAAGAAGAAGATCCTGAAGCAGCAACAGAAGCAGAAGTCAGCGTTCAAGCTGAAGACCACCAAGAAACCTCGGACGTTTTCCCATCATGCTGCTAAGCCTAAACCCAAACCTAAATCCAAGCCCCTTCCCAAACCGAAGCTTAAGCCCCTCCCAAAATCAAAACTCAAGGCCAAAGTCTTACCTCAGAACCAGAGACATTACAAACCACATCTGAAGTCCCACTCCAGTGGTGCTCCATCAGTGTCAGGAACGTCTCGCCCTAAATCTCAGCCTCAGATCCAACCACGTTTAAAGTCAAAATCCAGGCGGACCATATCCCAGAACCTGTCACGGTCAAGACCACCTCAAATAAAATCCAAGACGCAGCTAAAATCGCATTTAAAGTCAAAGTCCAGGCGGACAATATCCCAATACCAGAACATGTCCTGGCCGGGGACGCAGCACCCCAAGTCCCATCCAGCGCCAGAGTTAATACTCCAGTCATCCCAGCCAGTATGGGACACATCAGTCCAGGCTGCCATCAGAGTTGGAGACTGGAAGCTGCTAACAGGAGACCCAGGCCATGGAGACTGGGTCCCCCCACAGGTACTACAACACATTTAGACACATTTTAGTAGGAATATTTCTACTCCTCTGTTTGAAATTGATCATGAAGAACATAAATAAATGCACATTCTGATCCTCAGGTACTTCCCACTCTCCCTGGTCCCTGGTGGAACCTCGAACGCGCCGCCTTGACGCTTCACAAATCCTCCACCCACAAAAACGTCTGGTTGTTCAACATCACAGCCGACCCGTGCGAGCGGCTGGACCTGGCAGACCAGAGACCCGACGTGGTCCAACAGCTGATGGCCCGACTCGCCTACTACAACCAAACGGCCGTGCCGGTTTATTTCCCGCCCGACGACCCTCGAGCCAATCCCAGCCGGCACAGTGGAGCCTGGGTACCCTGGGTGGACGAAGAAGAGGACGAGGAGGGAAAATATCACGGAGTGTACAAGAAAGGTCGGAACAGTAAGAAGAAAAAGAAGAAGAAGAAGTGCCGGCTGTGCAAGCTGCAGTCGTTCTTTCTGAAACTGAATACCAGAATGATGTCCAATCGCATCTGAGGCGATCGAGAGACTTTTTTTAAATGTTGTTTGTTGTTTTTACGTCGTTACATCTTCACTTCTTAAAACCAGAGAAAAAACGTGGTCTACTACATTCAGTCTCAAACATGTCCGTTCACTGGCTTCACTTTCGTTCTTCTAAACGTCAAACTGTTCATTTCTTTTGTTTTCAAAAACATTGTGACGATGTCAGAAATGGACATTATGGCCATCAGTGGTGGAATGTTACTGGAAGTACATTTACTCACTTACTGTACTTAAGTGCAATTTTGAGGTACTTGTACTTTACTTGAGTATTCCCATTTTATTATACTTCTACTCCACCTCATCTCACAGGCAAATATTGTACTTTTTACTTCACTGCATTTGTTTGATAACTTTAGTTACAAGCTGATTTGCAAATTCAGACTATTAATTCAAAATATTATCAACTAATAAATGATGATGTATGATTGTAGATTAAGCTGCCCAGCAGTATATTAAGTAGCTGAAATTAGCTCCACATTTACCAGCTGCAATATTAAAGTGATGAACACATTAATACATCGATAATTAGAATCCAGTAATATAATATATGTACTCTGAAATGGCTCATTCTGCATAATGTGTACTTTTATTTTTGGTACTTTAAGTACATTTTGATGCTAATGCTTTTGTACTTTTACACTAGTGACGTTTTAATATCTCGTCTGCGGTGGCACTGACAGTCCGGCTGGACTCCTACTCGCTTCCTCTTTTCGTTGACTTTTAAAGGATCAGTTCGCTCAAATCGCAACATATTTTCACACTCATTACTCGTGATATCTGCAGTTTCACTTTTATTTAGCTGTTGGTCGTATTTTCACACTGAAAACTGTTGACAGCCTCGTGTATTGTTTTTAGAAAGAGGCTTTGTTGTTGAGATAGATAATCAGTCTGCAGTCAGAATGTGAAACTCTCTGCATGGCAGGATACCACCGAGAGTAAGTTGTGATTGGGGTGAACTGACCCTTTAAATTCCTCACTATTCTGGTGGTAAGGCGGTTTTCAACCCCTGTCCTTTACTGTCGTGACGGCTGTTACAGTTTTTAGCACCATCACCTGATTTATTATGTGATTTTAGAAATAGTGTGTCCACTGTTTCCTCATTATTGTCTGTTAGTCCTTTTTTAATTGTGTGTCGCTCACAAACTGACAGAGTTCTTGACAGAAGGACTGACAAATGTCTTTAAGACACTGTAAGTGGTGCGATTATGTTTTTCTAATATAACTTTATAAATGTAATAATACAACTTTGAGCAGAACGGACCAGAAAGCCAAGACTCTGCGTGAAGTGATATCCACAGGTCTAATGTATGTTTACACCAATAACTGGTACTTAAACATCCCAGATTCTGAATGTGTCATTTTTTTTACAGTGAAAGTGCATGATGATGATGATGATGATGATGATAATTATTTCTATAATTCTGTAACTGTTTTTCTGTCATACGCAACAAAATACGACAAGGAGGTTTAAATACTTTCATGTTTTTAGTTACACTGAATACAGTGATGTTTCTAATGTTTTCAAATACGTGTGATGTGTTAGTTTTCTCTGTATATTACTATGGCTGAAACAGGCCTTTGGATACTGTGGCTGTTTGAATGTATTGCCAATGGCAAATATATTTTGACTATGAATTTATAGTGTTTGTTTTGAATTGAGTACATGCTTCTGTGAACCTATTCAGCCCTATACAGGACTAACATTTTAATGTTTTTATGTTGTAGGAAACCCCCAATACTTGTACTGCATTGGTTTCCTCCTGACACCTGTGTTACGATCCCTCGAGTCCAATGAAAACATACAACGAACCAGTTGAACATAAGTAGTTTCCCTCCTGCTGTCACAGACACTTCACACATGTAAGCGTTATAATAATTTTGTATCATCGATAAAAGCTCACATATTCAGAAAACAGAGAGGAGGAAGTAAAAAGTGTAACGGCAGACGTTTCACCAGCATTAGAAACCTCTTTGAAGTAAGATGTTGGTTTTCTCTCCTTGAACAAGACACCTAACCTCTAAATATTTCAGTGTATTTGCTCAATATCCAACAAACCACGCTCTGCAACAGCGTCCACTTACTAAAGTGCAGCAGAGAGCTCCTGAGAAGCTGTTAAAGTGGACGCTTGATTTCTCCACCCTGAGTAAATAAAGGTTCAATAAAATCATCTGTGACTGTCCTTTTATGTTTCCTGGAAACAGCGTACAATTCATCTCTCTAAGTGAAACAAAATGTTTTTGTATGTTTTTTTAAGTATTTTGAGGCAGGTCCTGGTCCAGGTCCAGGTCAAGTCACAAGTCTTCATAAGAAAACTGCTTTCATGTCTCTGACAGCTGGCTGTTACACATTTAAACACTTTAATATGTCTGAGCAAAGAGTCTTTTATGTGTAATTAAATTTTTATTATGGGGATTTTACCAGATCCAAACATGAGACTATTTCTGTCATTTCAATATCACAGCAGTCCAAAACCAGTTTCAAATCCTATTTTTTTTGTCTGACTCAAGTCAGCTCTGATGCAGAATCTGAGGATTGTTATTAATGGATAGATATTTCAAGGTAAATGTTTAATAGAATTTGTTACATACAGTGTTTAATATTAGAAACTCAATGCACACAATGGGTTTAACCACTAGGTGGTGGCAGATATCAACAATCCCCGCAGATTGGCAGTCCAGACTCTGCTGAGTTTGACACACACACACACACACACACACACACACAAACACACACACACACACACACACACACACACACACACACACACACACACACACATACACACACACACACAAGCCTGGGTTTAAAAAGGATTTTCCACGCTTGCTGTCGCCTTCCTACTTCACACTGTTTCCACAGAGGAATAATTGAATTTATATCTTCTTTTATCCCTGAACACAAATGGGATTATGTAATCCCCCGGGATTAAAATATCATGATTCGGGAGGCAGTTTGGCTACTGATGCTGCCGCGAAGCTGCCGGGTTAATGCCCACCAGCAAAAGTGTCTCTGAACACTTCACAAACATAATGACACGTATGCAGTGAGACGCTGGCTCCAGGAACAGATAAATCCTGTGATTAAAAAAAAATACTTCAGTGCAGATATGTGCAGTTTACTCTGTGTGGCGTGGTGGTTGTAGTGCAGTTTATTGTTGATATCTCTGGGATTGCTGTCCTGAAATCTAACCTCACTGTGGAGGAGATCAATAAAGGATTCTTCTTCTTCTTCTTATTATTATCTTATCACCTGGTCCGGACTGCATCAGACCTCATTTGGAGATCATAAAGAGATGTGTGTGTATGTGCTCAATCTGATAAAGTAAAGATAATCTGATGTGTAAGGACCCACCATAATCCCTTTGTAACAAAAAAGTACCCAAAAAAAGTCACCAGCACGCACACACACACACAGACACAGACACACACAGACACAGACACAGACACAGACACACACACACACACACACACACACACACACACACAGACACAGACACAGACACAGACACAGACACACACACACACACACACCTCACAGCTTGAACAAGCAAGCTCATACATAAATAATGCACTAATGTCACTCACACAGTCCCACTTTCTCACATCTCTCACACCTTGAATTAACAAGTTTACACACCCTTCTCCCCCTCTCTGTCACACACACAGACACACAGACACACAGACACACACACACACACACACACACACACACACACACACACACACACACACACACACACACAGACATAATGCAATCCTGTAACCAATAATCCTGCCTTCATCCTGCTCCCCTCCAGGGAACCAGGGGAATATGAGATCTACAGGACCGGAGCATGTGGGCGGCTGTGGAATTAGGATTCCCTCACCACAGAGCTGCTCTTTGGATGGTTTCTGCTGACACAATCAGAAAGTCATAATTGAGTTCTGTTCTGTGGTCGCATTGACACGGAGTCTCGGTTCGTACTCGAACGCTAGATTTGAAAAAGAAAAAACACAAAAGAAAAGAGGCATAATGTTCCTTCTGTGCGGTCGCCTGCTGAATTATGATGCTTCAAAATGGTACAGAGCCACTTTTTAACTGAAGAGACTGAAGACGCGTTAATGTGACTTAACAACATGAGACACGTGTTGCAGGAGTTCAGTCATGTCTAGTCAGACCAGTCTGACATAAGACTACTACTGGCTCCCTGAAAGTTAACGCCGACACCTCCCCTCCCTCCCCCTGGGCTAAAATAGATTTTTTTTTCTTTTAAACCTGTCACATCTTTTTCACAAAACCCTCCTCTCGTCTTTCACCTCTTCACTCTCAATTCCATCCCTTCCTCAGCTCGCCGCCTTAAGAGTTACAGCTGTTTTCATCACTTCCATGTCGTCTCACTGAGAAGCAGAGAAATAAATGACGCTCGTGATGCTCTTACATTCGGTTTTTAAGTATTTGAAAGGATCACAATAGAAATGGTGTGATGTTTACATTCATTATCATCTAAATCACTTTTTCCTTTTGGTTTGTTTCATTTAAAGGCGCCAGTATACTCCAGAGGAAGTGCATCTTGGATCAAACAGTATTATAGCAGAAACAGACGTCAGTGCAGGTGACAGTGATGACAAACTGCTTCTTCTCTCTGACTTCTTTTAGTTGGACACCAAACTTCCTTTCTGCAAACTTTTAACTATGTATTCAAAGACCTGATGGTGCAAACACATTGAGATTAATCAGGCGTAGTTATTGACTGAGGTATTACAACATGTTGTAAATGTTCCTTTGGTTTACTGATTCAATTATAAAACCTCAGGAGGGTCACAAACAACTAATTTAATTCACGAATGTGCAATGCAAGCCTGCATCTCAAAGTAATGCAGCGTTATTGGAGTGACGGGCGGCTACAGACGGATACCCCACTTTCAAACCAAAGAACAAAGACTGAGAGGCTCTTCACTTGGAGTGGCCTCAGAAACCAGACAGTTATTCGGTCAACGTGATCAGGCCTTTTGCAGACAACCTTGATCATCCCTATTTGCCCTCTGACTCATCAGCCTTAATGAGGCTGCCAGTCCACCATGTCTCCGCCGAGTACGTCTGCTGTTCATTAGGGCCCCTGCTAATTGAAAGCCGCCTCTGTAGATGGCGATATGAAGGTGGCTGGGAGAGATAAAGTAGGTATACATGCAAGCCAAGAGCACAGATAATGAGGCGTCTTTGTTCCCTGCTCTCTTTGGCTGTGATTGCACTCAATAGAAAATAAGCTCGCTCAAAGTCCCTGCCAGCGTCACCAAACTCTCATTTACAGCCGAGCGGTCTCAAAATACACGTTTTTCAGATCAAGAAAAGAGGTAATTATTGTCAAACGACCACCTATTTCTTTTCAATATTACTCCCTTCTGTTAAATGATACGGTTAATTATTATTGTATTTTTCTTATTGT
Source organism: Enoplosus armatus (assembly GCF_043641665.1). NCBI lineage: Eukaryota > Metazoa > Chordata > Actinopteri > Centrarchiformes > Enoplosidae > Enoplosus > Enoplosus armatus. Next base: position 4,018,867 of record NC_092193.1, on the reverse strand, counting down.
CAACAAATCCCACGAAAAGACCAAAACCGACAACGTGTTAGTTAATCTCTCAATACTTTCTGACTTCCCTGATCTGTCAGTGACACTCAAACTCAGGCCCATTGATTCCTACTAATGTAAATCTTAAAAAGAAAAAACAGCTCACAAATATATCGTTTCATTTTTAAAAAGGCGCAGTTTTAATTTCCTAAAGCAGCTGCTCACTGTAGTTTTTACTCGGAGGATAGTGCATTTGTTGAGGACTACTTTCAGCGGCAGATTAATACACATTTGGTCCTCTAGTGAGTATTAACAGTATGTGGGACTGAGGTAATATAAACTATTCACTGATGTGATTTTATGGCACGTAGAAAATGTTACATGTATTATTGCCATTGTCATTTACTGTATCTAAGAGAGGACGAAAGAAAAAAGACGCAATAGCAAATCTGCCTTTTGTTCCTGGTGCAGTGAAACCCCTCGAGGTCTGGAGGTCAAACGCATGACAAGCTGTTTGATTCTGTTTAACACAAACACCATCTGGGGAAATACGGTCGTGGGTGGTGAACAGCGGTCCACCTGTGTCACAAACCCTGCATGAGGTGTCCACAGATGTTAATAATTTCCTTCTAACAAACTGGTACTTTCTGATAAGTCACCATTTATACACGGGTTAGTTGATGAGTTGTAACTAAATGTTTTTCATGGTTAAACATGATTTACTAGTGCTTTATGGATCGTTATGGAGGCATTAATAATGGGTTTCCAGGATGTTTATGCTCCGCCAGCCGTCTCTTTAGCTCATCGTGTCCGCAGTTACAAATGTTAGTAAGTCATCAATAAAGGCTTATAACAACAATCCAGCAGTAAATCTTAATACGTGGTCACATGGTCTTCCTGGTGAAGACAAACTAAAAAGTCAAAGCCGGAGAAGAGAGAAACGCCAGCCAAATGGATTTTTACACAACTTGGCAACCCAAAAGCTGTACCAATAAATCATCGGCGTGAAGTCATTACCCTGACACATAATGACAAACCCCTGCTTCTTAATGACGTTTTCTCATTAAATCAAAGTAAGACATGAAAACATTACTGTTTTAATGAACACTCAATTTGTGTTACGCTCCCTCCCCCGCAGCTCAGCACAGAAACACTGAGGAAACTCAAAAAACACTTCTGGAAGTTACTCCATTTTTCTAACTCTGGTGTCTGAAAGGTTCATCAGGCTGCTGAAGCCTCATGTTAACTTCAGATGAGCTGACATGCATTTTGTTCCCCATCTCTTACTTTGAAAACACGTCAAGAGGAGATGTTTTACTGGCCAGTACGGTCAGGAGGAATGATGAACGCGTCTTCCAGTTATTGATCAAACAGAATTGAATACAAACGTCTGAAAAACCCAACTCAAAAGGTGTGTGTGGGAAGGTAAGATTGACTGACACACACAATGAAACATCCCTGACATGAAGGTGGAAACACTGAAAGCTGCGACCTCCACAGGAACAAAAGGTGAACAGGATCAACCTCTCAGCTGAAAAGGGTTTTTTTTTTTGTGTCTACTTGACGTCTAACAGATGTACAGCTTACAAGGTAGTGCTGCCATAGTAACAGAAGTCTAGAGCTTTCTACCCCCACGCTCAGCGAGGTGTCCTCAGGTATCACAAGGTCACCTGGGTTTTCTTCCATATTCTTCAAAATGTCAAGCTGAAGTCAGCCTGCTAACATGCAGGTGTTTGGCAGGCACAATATTCACCACGTCCACCTGATAGCATGCTAATGTTTGCTAATTAGCAGCTAGCACACAGTAGGGCTGATGGGACCGTCATTACTCATAAACCAAAGCCACATTTTGAGCTGACGATGTTGCCAGATGAAAAGTTAAAGGATCGCAAAAATCATTAGGATTCATCGTCAGGGGAGCTCGAATGTTTCTACAAAACGTCATGGGAAACTATTTTAATGGTTGTTGATATTTCAGTCTTTTTGCATTGACAGTCTTCCTCTCTTTCTTTTTTGGAACAAGTACATTACAGGCAAAGATCCAAATACGATCAAGCGAGACGCGCAGCAAACGCAATCTCTCTCTCCCTCTGGGAGTTAAGACTCCCCTCTGCTCATTTATTTTCCAACTCTTATCGACTTTCCTCTTTTTCCTCCACCAAGAACTAGAATTTACATTTAAATGTCATCCCTTATCCCACCCAATTTGTGTTTACTGTGAATAAGGTAAACAGCTACAGCGTTCCCGCCGGCTGGCCTTTTTCAGGCGCTGAGAAGAAGCCAGAACAATTTCATGTTTTTGCAAACTTTCATTTAATGGACATTTAAAATTATTTAGTTGCCGCTTCTACATCCGTGCCCTCGTTTAGTCCTGCACCACCTTGATGTCGGCAAACTGTGCATTACAGAAGAACCTATGAAAAATACACTGAACTGTTTTCCTGACCTACATACACTGCTTCATTTATGCAACGAGCATCATATTTTATGAAGAAGTTGAGAAAAGCAACAGAAAGCAGAATAAGTGTGTCTATAAACTGATCTTCTGTATCTCCAGAGGAGCGAGTAAAGAGAAGTGCTCCGGTTAACCTCCGCCTGCAGTTTCTGAATGTTTACTGCTACGACCTACAAACACCGGCTGCTGTGGACTCACGATGTCAACCTTCGTCAGATTTCTGACTGAGGCAGCGTCTCAGTGTCAAACTTGCTAACCACATCCGTCGTCCCATCAGTCTTTTCCTGCACCAACCATGAAAAGACTCAACACGGTGACAGAATCAAGTTATCGCTTAAGAGAGGATACGAATACTCACATCTAAAAGGTTTGAATGAGTATTTTTCATTGTTTCTTGTGAAGATCAATAGTGGGACTTTCTTGTATATAGTTGTAAACGCATGTTATATATTTCCGTGTATCTATTGAGAAAACTCTGATGATGGGCCCTGTGGAAACTTTCCAGTTGCTTTGAGAAGTTCTAGCACGCATACACTTCACTTTAAGAAGCGCTGAGTGTGTTTCTTTACACACATTTTCATAAACAACTTATCTAGTAGCTGCCAACCTACTTCCCATTGCAGCAATTATTTTGCAGTATATACACACACACAGGGGACATTTTGCATGATCTCCGAGGCACATCCCCGAATTTATCAAAAGGCGCCGGATAACAAAACTATCACCACTCAGCAGTTTCACTCATTGATATGACCGACACGTTGCTTCCCCTGCAGATGGTCATAATCTAACACCAGTCATGTAAAAATAAAAGAGCCAGGAAAAGCAGCAGCAGGATGTAGGCAGTTCCCGTCTTTTACGATGTATATGGATCCAAGTCACTGGTGAATGTATATTTAACAGCTCTCATTTTAGAGATGTAATGATTTAGTGCATTTGTTTCGTTTCAAGAACGAGGATGTTCAGCCTTTTTAAATGAAGCTCCAATACACAGACTTGAACAGACGCAAAGCATTGATTTCTTGGACTACAGGTCACAGGAGATAATTAACCCAAAAGGAACCGACCACCTCGACCATTTATAGACGAGACTTTCAAATGATGCATGTTGGTTTGCTGCCAAAACTGCTGGCAGACAGAATTCTGCTCCCTCTCAACATCCAACACTCATTCATGTTTGTACCTGAATAAAAGACGCACATGAAGCAACAAAACCCCCAAATAGATTACAGCATCACAGGTGATGCCTACAAGCCAAAGGGCCCGACAGAGTTATTAGTCAGAGTCGGTGGTTGGAGGTTATTCCCCAACAAGACATTCAGCACTTCACGACACATTGAAGACAAAGAAATGACACACGCTGGTCACAACACATAATGCCCTGGATTTTTATTTCATTTTGTGACAATTCAAGAGGATTCTTAGTCTTTCCCGTGTGTGTGTGTGTGTGTGTGTGTGTGAATGGTGGAAGGGTCTACAAAAACAAAACAAACTCATGAATCAACTGGGCCATTGGAATGGGCATTGGGATTGTGGTACAGACAAAGAAAAACTACAAGTAGCCTTGTTCAGTACCAAACTCTTCACAGAAGAGAGCAATTTTTTTTTTTAGGTTTTTTCTTTTTTTTCCCAAATGAAGGCACCCGATAACTTGTGGTTCATGGCCTTGCAGCCTTCTGGAGAGTTTTTAAAAAGTACAGAAAACTGTTTCTTTTTCCTTTTCAATTAAATACATGTTTTCTTCCTTATTATGTAGAAGCTGGAATGATAATAAATGTCAGTTACTGCATTTTTTTTTTTTTTTTTACTCCCTTAGTTTTTTTTGTGTTTTTTTTTGATCAACAAGTAACAAAAGAATGAAGTCTTTCGTGAGGAAAAAAAAAAAAAAAGTGGAAGATACAAAAATATTTATCTTAAAAAAAATGATCATGGGAGGTGGGCGCTCATCTTTTAGGGAAAACAAAGTGAAATAAGGCCATCTGGTCCAAACCAGAGACCGAAATCATACAAAAGCAGCATCAATCAATTAAAAAACAAAATTATATAGTGCTTAGGTAAGTCAGAAGCAGCAAAGTCTTCTGGGAAAGAGTCTTCATCCCCATTGTTTTGTTACTTGTCTCAGGAATAATATATGTATGGAAGAGCTTTGTGGAAACGGATTAACCCACTGACAAACTGATGCCTACAACAAACAAATTCACACCTGTCGTCGTCTTCTACTGCCCTGCGCCTGAATCTGTATGAATGCACGTCTCCATGGACTCAACATGACACATGGGAACATCATGGAAGGACACCCAACAAAAACGGGCGCGCTCCCGGCCATGTTCACAACATCCAAAAAAATACAGTTGTTTTTTTTAATCTAGCTAAACACTGACTACAGCACGGGGAACCGGTGAGGGGTACAGTGTATAAAAAAAAATAGAATTAAAAAAAAAAAAAAAAAAATCATGAACGGAAAAAAAAACAAACCCTTTTGTAAACACGGCACAATAAATAGATCAAACAGCAGGTTCCGCACCATGCATGTGATGACATACATTTTTCTGTGGTACAACTTTCACACCTCATACTCGCACCAGTTGCAGTTTGTCGTTTTCTCTTTTTAATTTAGATTTTTTTTTTTTTTATATCTCGAGTGCAAAACATCACAAATGAACAATTCTGTATTCAAGTAATGTTATATACAAGAACAGGGGGCTGGGGGGAGGGGGGTATTACAAATATGCAGTACTGTACATATAATTGCCATATTAAGAATTTACAGACGATCTCTTATTAACAGTAACAAATAGGGAAATGGGGGGAGAGAAAAAAAAAAAATGTACGAGACGAGCATTGCAATTAAGTCCCAAAACAGTTACCATGGAAACCCAGCTTTGCCGCGCTCATTCCGCCACCACTTGCTTTCACAACTAACGAACGATGCATAGCACCTAAAAAAAACACAACAACAAAGGAGTTACGGTTCCCCCGCGCTGCGTACGGGAGGCTACGTAACCTCCATGGCCATTGTGTTCTCTGATAGACTGTTCAGTGCTGGCTTGTCTTGTTCGTGGTTCTCCCTGAAGACAAAAAGACAGCAAAACACCGCATGTAGTTAGCATTTAAAATGATTTCATTAATGTACCAATAGTCTTTTTCCACTGCAGAAACTGGTGCGTCTCAACCTGATCTTTTTTTTTTAAGAACCATGTGAGGCTTCACTACGAGGTTGTTGCTTATGTTTCTGTTGTATTTTACAAACTGGGGCACTTTGGATATATGTCGTTAAAAAAGGCAAACGTCTCGACTTACTTACAATAAGTTCATTCAAACTCAAAAAAGGGCTAGATGTCATCAAAAACTGGAAGTGCTACCAAAATAACCTGCTAAAAAGTGTTTGAGCACAACGTCACAAATGTTTTTTGTAAGACGTGAAATTGAAATACTTGCATGGTGTCATGGCAGTAAGCTAAATATAGTGCCATGTGCTCAACATATTCTCTTTGTGTGATATTGTGTCAGAGCCATTTTCAATCCGTCTGTGGTGCATGTAAACAGGATATCTTATTGTATTTGGTACACCTGTGAACACTTAAGGGGGTCTGTTAATCAGACTGATTACATCTGCAGTAATAAACAAGACGGCAGCTATTGTCACTTTGGATAGGTAATATTTCCCATCTAACGCGGACAGAATGGCTGACCCGGTCTCATGTTTTTTCTCACCTGGGCACTATGTCCAGCGGCGAGGCCGAGGCCGTAGTGACCTTGGGTTTCTGACAGTTGGCGGTGGCAGCTGCTGCATGGGCGAGCTTTAAGGCGGATGTTGACATGGTGGCGCTCAGCGTCCGGGGGGCGTGGACGCGCTTGCCGGTGGGAACACCCAGACGGAGGCTGTTGTTGTTTCCCAGCAGGACCTGAGTGGCGGCGGTGCTAGTGGTAGTGGTGTTGGCAGGGTGGGCGGTGCCGTTGTTGTTACTGGTAGCGGAGGTGGAGCTGCTGGTGGTGCAGGGGTGGAGTGAGGCGGGTGTCGGGGTAGTGGTGGGAGGAGCCGGGGCAGCGGGGGAAGGGGATGCTGCACTCGAGAGGTGCAAGCCCTTGTAGACACCTGAGGGGTCAAAAGAGGCCAGGCGGTGGTGGTGGTGGGGGAGGGGGTGACAGGGGTGGGGGATGGTAAGGTTTTAATTAACTGTTTGAGAAAAAATCCTGTTATCTGTATTGGAAACGTGTATAACATACGATGTACTATAATATAACTACTCGAGTACATAAAAAACGTTTCCCTTTTCAACGTGTGAATGGTAATCTAAAGGACGACACGTCTAAGCAGCTCAACACATAACCTGAACTTTGACAACGTGCTCTATTTTAAACATCTACTGCAGGAGGCAGAAGGTCATTTATGAGCTGGATTTATTTCTTTGCACCAGAATCACAAAGAAACTACTAAGTATTACAGACAGATAATCACTGTGAAAGAATTTGTGTTCAAAGTTTAATAGTTTTATCTGTAAGGAACAGATCCTTGGTGCACAGTTTTCATCTGCAGAATAATCTCAAATGGAAATTCATTTTTTTGGTCACTTTTGTCAGTTATCTCCTAAATCCTGCTGCCTGAAATGGCATCGGTTGTTGGGGGTTTACTGCTGCAGGTTTTGTTCAGTCTGCTTTGTGCTGCTATCTACTCTTTCAGTGCTCCATTGTGGGTTTTAGGACTGTAATTACTTAACGCATTGTTTTCTTTGTCTGTACAGTGTCACTGTATTGCAACACTTGGGTGAAGTGCACTTTATTTGAAATGCTTTTCGTTTCTGTAACTGTGCAGTTGCATTCCTTCTCAAGACAAATTATATTTCAGGTGGTGCAAATAATCACACGTTGGGATAGGTGTTGGTATATCCTCAGTAATGAAACATTCCCAGTATTTCTTGAGGTTACAGATTGACCACCTTATTAAATCAAATAATGAGGATAATCACTGAAGTCAGTTACCACCACGCTGATGCATTATTCTTATTATGTTGACTAATGATGACGAGGGTCGCACTCAATGACAAGAAGTCATGGTATTTACGGCCGTTTTCTTGTCATCAATCCACCGACCAGCACGACCAGCCCTACTGGCAGTTGTCTGGAGGGTTGTCATACCTGAGGGGGAGAGGACGCCATTGACTCCGCCTCCCAGGGCTAGCTCCTCCTTGGTTTTGAGAGCCAGCAGTTGGTCGGCGGTGACTAGGGCCGAGGCGGCGAACTGAGCGCTGGCCTGGTCTAACGTATTCGCCAGGCCCTGTCGGGGGAGAAGAAAACCGTCTTAGTCATTGACGAGGAAAAAAACCCCCAAAACAACCTGAAGTGACTGTGGGATACTGACATGTGTGCTGTTTGTAGTGGCGGTGCTGTTGGCTTGCTGTTGCAGCCGGATCTGCTCCAGCTGCTGTTTCTGCATCAGGGCCAGCTGCTCCTGATGCTGCTGGTACTGTTCGGCTGTGAAAGCTGAGAGAGACAAGATACAAGTTTAAAATGCATGGTTTCTACTTATACCCAAATATACATGCAGACAAGTTCATCAAATGCAGAAACAAAATGTGGGCAGATGTGCTTAGTTTGAAAAAACATTTCTCTAACATAAATTCACTTGTTTGTAACAGGTTCTTCAAGTGCCAGACTACTGTTGGAAACTGAAACAACTTTACTGCAGAGACACATGATGGCTTAATGGTGAGGAGGGTTGTATGACACACATTGAGCCAAGACCAATCACACTGTCCGTGTACGTGGCATGCAAGGCTGTGTGTGTGTGTGAGAGATAGGACGTCTTGACCACACCTGCCGTAGCCTCTTGCAGTTTGGCAACCCAGTGGCATCAGCGCCACGTGAAATCCTGGGAAGCTTCAAATCTCATCAGTGATGAAGTTGTTTGAAGCCTCTCTCTCATTTTCAATTTCTTTTTGGTGAATGAAATCACATTTCATTATGCAGCCAGCACCTTTTCCAGCTCTGCCAAATCTTCGAGATGCTGTGGTTCTAAGGCTCTGTGTCTATTTGTAATCTATACAGTAATGCACAGACACAACAGCACTTTAATCAACTCGCACACGCACACACACACACACTTCACTGATCAGCTGCCAAGGAATGACTGACAGGGAAACTGCAACCAAGTTCTCAGACTTCAGTGAGGCAGTTTCTTCAGCTCAGCAGAACCTGAAAGCTCAAACTGTCCTCTTACCAAAAGTCGTGCTGGTGCTCGCCGACCAGTGCGTTTACATGCACATTAGTAACCCGCTTACACTTTAAATCTTCAAGCCTCGGTTCAAAAACACCATACATGCTACCTGGTGACTGAGCTGCATGTGAACACATCTGTTTGACAGTAACCATGTTACTCCAGTGAATGCATACTCAAACGTTCTGCCATAACCTGGTTTCTCCCAGACACCTGCTTTTAGTTCCCCCATGGTCCTATTTGCGTCCCAGTTATTTATCCTGTAAATAACACAGTCTTAAGTCTTTCTTTACTGGCTTTCTATTGATTATGAAGTCCTATACCCACATTTCAAGGTATTACGTGGCCTTGCACCTCAGTGCAATATTGATTGATTTATTCCCTGTGAGCCTTTCAGTTCTCTACTTCACAGGATCCAGGATTCCTCATCATTCTGTGCATTTGAAAGTCACAGCTCGTACTTCGGCACCGCCTCCACCTGGAACACGCTTCATGCTTGTTTCATGCAATCTGACATGTCTTATTTAATCAAAATACCGCACCTTACACTCCCTTCCTCCCTTTACGGCTGCTCTCTGCAGACTTAAGTAACACATCTGTGCAGAGTGACTGCAGTAGCGGTTTAGTTTCTTGTGAAATCTCTTGTTCATTATCTGTGTCCTTCAGTTTCTTTATGGTACTTTGAAGCAGATTAGCTTTTCAAGAAGAAATCAATAGGCAGTTGTTTTTCATGCACATCAAAAACATAAACAACTCCTGTAAACTGCTTGTAGCAACACCAACCATCAAGACACCAACCACCTGACTGCCCTCTCAGTAACACCACCAGGGACCTGTGGCATTTAGTTTGTATTCAACACTCCGTGCCTGTGTCCACACACCCTAACAAATCCTGTGCATCTCATGAATTTATTCATCAAACCCAGTTTTAATTGACACCTTGTGGACTGGGTGGGGTGGGAGGAGACGCTATGTGAATGTCAAGCAACAGCTGTATGTGATGAACAAACAAACCTCTCACAATGACAGGACGGACACTGGTCCTGCAATTTAACACTCCAAACAAAAATATCACCACAATACAGGTAAAAAAAAATGTGGGGGTAAATGGAAGCAATCTGACCTCTGCACCCTGAATAATCTCATGGGTGGATAGTTGCTAATTACCTATCTGAACTAGCATGCCTCTTTAAGGGTCGGCTCAACCAAAGCACAGAGTTCTCTACTCACCCAGAGTAATATCTTGTCACAGTTTTTTTTATGTGCCCAGGTTTTCTCCTCTCAACACAAGAGGAAATGGAATTTTATTTAGGCTGCTAGTATTCAAAAAATACTCAACAGCAACGAGCCTTTCCATAATCCACAGATCTCGCAAACAGTTTTCTTTGAGACTATTCTTTCCAGAAAAAAATCCACGTGACACCTGATTATCCAGAGTAACTGGGAAAGAGACGCTGCTGCGGAATTTTTCTAATGTAATTTTTCTCAACACAATTGTTTTTATTCACCTCCATTGTAGAGGGGAGACAGCAGAAATGTCAGTAGCGGATATCTCAACACCTGAGCAAATAAAACCCAAACTGCTGGCATGGCTAAATACCACCAGGGCTGAGGAATTAAATGTCTTAAGTAAACTGAGGAAACTGAGCCTTTAAAACATGCTCACAGGTAGAAGACAAGTGGTGCTTATGGTGTGTGAATGCATGTCCTGTTTTCAATAAAATAACATTTTTGTGGTTAAATAAGCCACTCAGTCAAAGCAGAGATGGTGGTCTGCAACCCCAAGCTGCAATGAGTGCAAAATAATAAAAACAACACAACGCGTCCACTCTGTGTGTTTGAAGGCAGCCAATCCACTTACCAGCAATGGGTACGGGTGCTGGGACAACCCTCGCCGGGCGTTGAGAGCCATAGGGCTGTCCCCCAGCTGTGGAGGCCGAGACTGGCCGCTTCAGGCCTCGACTCAACTTCCTGAATAGCGGGTGGGCATTGTCCAACTCATGTAGTGGTAGTGTCCGTGGTCTAAAGTGCCTCCATCGGCACGACTTTATATTCAACAGTATCTGACTGAGGTCCGTGGGAGTGGAAAGAGCGGAGTTGAAGGAGGAGGAACTTCTGTCTGAGGTATTTGTTTCTGAGGTACTGGCAAACTTGTCGGTGGCCGGCGAGCGTGAAGTAGTTATAGGAGGAGGAGGAAGAGGAGGAGGAGGAGAGGGTGGAAGAGGCAGGTCGAGCATTTCTGGATCCAGTCCGTGGAAAACATTGTCATAGTCCGTGTATGCCCTGTCCAGCAACACCCTGCGAGAGGAGAGAAGGAGGACAGTGGGTATCAAAGCCAATACTGCCAATTATTGAATTAATCAAGAAAGCAAGCAAGAGTACATGAGAAGACTTAAGCAGCCATTTCTTTCGTGTCGACAAAGAAAAGCTGTCAGCAGCTAAACTATTACCCATCATTGCCTGAGAGTTTTAAAGTCAAACAACGGCATGAGACATGTCCGACAGCGTTTCACAAAGTGAATAGCGTGGCTGAGCAGGTGAAGTGCTAAAATGCTAATCTGACCTGCCGCCTCTTCCCACGCGTCGTCGAGCCATGCCAAGGCAGCGCCGCGGCACAGTGAGCGTGGTGAGACTGTAGCGAAAGCGAGCTTCTGCCAAACCGTCCTCCCAGGGTCCACACCACGGCCAGCTACCCACACGATCCTGATGAGCCTGGAAACAGACAGGATGCTGAATGTCACTCATTGCATTCTTATTGTCGTGCTACAATATCTCCGAGCTCTTTACCAGGTCACTAAAGCAGTGGAGTGTGAACTAAAGGCTTCGAATATTTAGATAAACTTAAAATCTGAAAGCTGTAAACTGAGTTCTAAAAAACACAAAGATGTACAAACACATTACTTCAGCTATGCTACATTACATTTAAATACAATGGAATCCATCTAAAACCTGTCACAGCGTGTTACACTACAACAACTCAATGTGGATAATAGTCCCTGTTCTAATCACTGCTTTTAAAAGCATCTTCAACCTCGGGGCACCACTGCTGGGACGTTATGCCCCCTTAAACCCACCACCATATAACAGTGGATTACCACAGTACTTACAGCGTAGTACTGGCAGCCTGCCTTCCTGCGAAAGGCATAGGCACCATCTGGGTCGTTCTCCTCCTCTGCTTCTGATGAGCCTGAGTGCAGCTGTGGACACAGAGGTCAGAGGTCAGTCTAAGGTCACTGACGGAGCAGAATTTGTAACACCGACGCCAGAGGTTCTGGTTTAAAAGCATTTCCCACCCACTCGTCTCCTGTGGTTTTGCAATTTTGAGTGGATTTATCAGGACAAAGGGCAGAGCGCAGTGACAGAGGTAGAGCTAAAAATCACTAACAGTGGAGGTGTGGAGAGGGCTTGGGTAGGCTGCAGTGCAGTAGGACCGCCAAGTGGTTAGAGACACTCTAAGGTTTCAAGTCCGCGCAATGAACAGTGTTTCCAGCATGTGTTGTGTGCTATGTTGCTGTGTATTAAACAGTTTTATTTTCTTTGCCATATCACATCATCATCTGTTTTAGGCAAAAACATATGCCTTTTCACATAATACCATTTCATTGTTGTTCCTAGTTCCACTTAGGTTTCTACTTAGTTTTAAAAACCTGAATTCTATGAACTGATCTGTCAGCTTACAAACCCAGTGACCGACTAACCAGAGCGTGTTCAAAAACCTTACCTGTTCTGTTCAGCAAGTTCTTTTAGCTTGGTAGTCAACGAATCTTATCAGGATATAACAGCTGTTGCCACTTTGTTAAAAGCATAATTTCAGAATGATGTTTATTAGAAATTGCTATAAACTATAAGCTACTATAAGAATAAATAATGTTTGCAGATAATTCACTTGTCATGTTGGTCTGTGGCCAGTGGTTGAATGAGCTGTGCGTGTACCTGGGAGAAGGGCTCGTCATCCGAGCTGGGGAAGTCGTACTGGTTGAGGTCCTTGGCATTGAAGACAACAGGACCCGGATGGTGGGGTGTGCCCGACGACAGAGGCAACACCTTCTGCTTCTTCACATACGTCCTCTTCTGACGGGGAACTTCCGTCTTCTCGGGCTAAAGGGGGACAGAAGAGATAACTCATGAGACTTTAGAGAACCTTGAAGAGACACCTTTGGAGACGGGCGACTATGGGCAATCTTTAATTTGGCACACAGCTCTCTTAAAATATTCCCAATAGACTGTTGCAGGGATGACGTATTTTTGTAGGCCAACCTGGAAGTTAGCATCTCCCTGGTTCCCTCGACTAAAAGCCAATGGGATTTTGGATTATTGCTGAAAATAAGCTCTGTGGCAAACAAAAGTATATGATACTTAGTTTTGTTCAGTAAGATAATCTTCACTAATGAACACTTGATTTCTGTGTAAGTGTAAATGGAATCGCTAGAAGTAAAAAGCTAACGTCAGTCTATAAACAAACTACACCACAGTCGCCTTACTTCAACGTCACCACCACTAAGCTTAACCTTTGAGAATATAGAGAGACATAGATATATAGACAGATTAGTTTGTGTTTAATGTCCACGACAACCTCTGTAGTCTCATTTAGCCACTTGTTAGCAACCGCCTTTTTTAAAAGACACATAAAAGCTTCGACTCGGGTATCTACTGACGTATTTTATGTCGTAAAACTTCGAGACGAAGGAACTGGATGTGTAAAAATATTAACTAATTCCCGGGTTTTAGGACTCTTTCCTGCAGCACTCTATATCTCCAATTCAAAATGTTTTTTTCTCAAGTTAGATTGAAAATGTGACTCATAATAACCCTTCTCACTCTTCACACCTGCATGTTCCGAGTGTAAATCTCAGATGTTTAGAGACAAACTTTTCACACTTTCTCCAAATCATCCAGTCCAGTGTCAGAATCCTGTTCTTAAATGGTGAGCCTCACCTTGAACTTATAGTCCTTGAGGTCCATGTGGTCCTGGTGTCGGTACTGGTTGGTGAGTGGGACCAGGGGAATGATCTGCGGTCTCACCAGCGCCCGCTCAGCCAGCACCTCTGCCATCACCTCACCACCGTAGTCTGACATGACGTTTCTGGAAGAGAGGAAGGAAAAATAATTAGCCAAAACAGCCTCAGAGATCAGCTATCCACACAAACCATTTCAAACTATTTCATTTGGTATGTTTCCCCCTCAAACTACAGCAATGAAGATTCAGACCCCCTTTACTACAGTTCCAAATAGCACAGTACCCTACAAATGGAAAAAAAGATAAAACGGTTAATCTGAGCAGTCACCCCACTTTTTCCTTTCTCCCTGCTGTCTCCGCCCTGCTAGCCTGCTGTCGAACTATTTTTTGTTATATTTCTGTATTAATGCATTATGTGTGCAGTCCTGGAGGCAGGCTCACCTCTTCTCAAAGATCTCCAGTGTGAGGTGCAGCAGCTCTCTCTTGCTCTTCTCCCTCCTCTTGATCATTTCCAAGATGGTGACAGCTCGGCTGAGATCCCTGCGTAGCTTTAGCATCTTCTCATAGGACGCCTCGTCATTCTTACGGTTCTGAGTGTTGAAGGAAGAAATGGGAATAAGCAACATACAACACGTAAGCTATAATGATCACATGAACACTTATGAAGTTGTTTGGATGACAGCAAAGAGGTTACTAAGATCATAAAACTTAACATCAAGGCTAAATTCTTCTTATGGCCACTTGGTGGCATAGACATCTAAGGGTTGAGAGGAAAATAGAATTTGAAACGTGGTTGTGTTGCCTGTCAGCGTGTCAGGTATTGACAATCTATTCCATCTAAATCACAGGTTAAGCATGTAATGTGACGCAGTGAAACATAATCACAGTGAAAACTATTTCACATGCAAGGAGGAAGTCTGTCCAACACGACAAAGTATTTCCTGCACCATTGCCGTCTCCGAGTCACAGTGCCACTGATGGCACGTCAGAGGATATTCACATTTGTAGTAATTTTACCTTTGAGCAGAAAGAAATCCAACAACCAACCAACCAACACAGGGCTGGATCTGAACCAGGATCACAGCCACATGCAAACTGCTAATAAAACAGAGTGTAAAGACTACTGACCTTCCTGGTTTGCATCTTCTCGGTGCGCCGTCGGAAGGCCACGTAGGGGTCACTGGTGCTGGAGCCGTCCCGTTTCTCCTGCTTGACAGTGGGGATGAGAGAGTTGGCCTTGCTGTTTTTCCTCTTGCGGCTCCAGTAGTCAAAGACCTCCTTGATGAGCTCATCGTCCTCCTTCAGCAGCAGTTTGGCCTCTGGAAGGCTCACCAGCTGAGAAATAGACAGACAGGAGTTACATTTTGAGAAATAAGATGCATTTACACCATGGTGAGGGTGACAAATCTGGTATGACGGACTTTCATCCTGAGGTTGCCTCACCATTAAATTAAATTAAATTAAACCAACTGTTTAATGTAGGCATCATCGTTTCTCAAAAGCTCATTGTACACTAGTCCGTAAGGTTTTTCATTGGACTTTCTTTACAGCTGGCTGCGTTTGGGGGCAGATGGACACACAAACAGAGCAGACCTGCTGTCCACTGCCTTTCTCCAGCCGGTCAATCATCTCCTCAAACTGCAGGAAGCTGATCTCCATCTTCTTCTTCAGCTTGTTCACAAAAGCATCGTCTTCCGAGTCCAGGTCGTAATCGGGCTGCTCTGTGTCCAAGCTGAAAGCTGGAGGGAGGTCGAGAAAAGGAAACAGATGAGTCTCGTAAAACAAACTAACTGGGCTAATAAAACTAAAATGAACTGGGGTATGGGTGTACTTTTTGGCTACATGGATCCATTCAAATGGAGATAAAATTAGGGAGGACAAAAGACATCATGGTGATCCAGTGAACATGACCTCTCTACTCTGACTCCACAGCAAACTGACTGCCGAAAGTCAAAAATTCAGCTTAAATTGGTCTGACTGGTAATGACTGAAGGTCAATTGCATGCGGCATAACAGAATATTATCTAGCCTGTTTCCAGCCAAGTTCACTTAACGTGCAACAATCACTTTGAAATACTAAAAAGGCAGACTTTCTATGAAGCGCAACTTTTAGTTTTTGTTGGAAATGCAGCAGAGAACACCAAAACTCACTTTTATCCATTGAATTACAGAAGGACAAAATTCTCATTTCTGTGCGCAGGCTACAGACGCTAACAAATCTTCACACCACTTTTACCATTTTACAAGTCAGTCAGATTAAAGGAGGAGTTGGGTCCTCTTTGTGCTGAGGTTGTGTGTCCCACATATACAGATGGTTGCTGAGCAATATTACTGTCAAGGCTCCCTGAAGTGCATTTTAAAGTCAGAATCATTCAGTATCCATTCATGTCAGTTTGTGTTTAATGCCAACCGAACAACTTGTCTGCAGCGGCTGCAGTGAATAAGTGGCAGCTGAAAGAAACTGAGGATTCAGAAACAGTTTTACCATATTGCTGGAATAAAGAAGTTTTCATTCAGAGCAACATAACCAGTCATATTATTATAGACTATGTCAAAACAAAAAACATGGTCAAATTCTTTGCTGCACACCAGTCTCTACAAAGCACCCAGCAAACAGAGCGGCAGTATCCCGAGTCATTCATATAAACCCGATGCAGCTCAAACTACACAGCTCTAAGGGCCTACAGTTCACTGGAATAAAAGAAGTGCTTTAAGAGTACAGCCCACACAGCATCTGTTGGACGCTAAGGTTAGGGACACACAAGATGATAATCAGGCATGATTACACCAGATTTGTTGTATTTCAGACAACTGAAAGCATTCAGACTGACTGGACAGTCTACAATATCTGGCTGTTTTGTTGTGGAGAGTTTGGTACATTCAGTACATCACAGACTGACCTGACGCACAATTTAATGGAGTCCGCATTTCTGTGTCTATGAAAGCTAAATAATGCACACTGATTATTTCTGCAGGTCAAAGATACATCAGTATAATTTTGGTTGAAGCGTAAAATATGACTCTCTGCCCTTTCCTAATGGTCTAGTGTGAGTATATTTCTGACGCAGGAGGCAGAAAAATATAAAAAGCTATCCACTCACTTGGTTTAGCTTTAGTCTTCTAGTTCATCTCAAGCCTCAGTGACCGGTGAGACAGTCATGTCAAACCACATCAGGCTAATTCAAATCAACCAATTTCCTTTCTGGTTCTCAACAACTGCCTCTAATCCCACAGCCAGCGGTGTTTTTGTGTTTTATTTCAGCAGCTTCTCGCAGCAAGAACACTGCCACATCTGCTGTCAAATTAATCAGGCTTCCATCAGACATTTGCTAACCTCAGTTCAAATTTAATTAAAGAAAATCACTTTCATATTGAGCTGCCATCAAGTCAACTGGGTACGACAGATGAGATGTATGGTTATTGATGAGCTCTGTCACCAGGGCAATTACATAAGATTTTGACTAGTTTTAGATATTTTGGTAGAAAACAAAACTTTCTAGAACTGGAAGTGCTCAGCTCTGAATTTTCTACGTTTCAGACTGTCTAGACCTCTGAGGAAACCCTGAAATTAGCCCGACAGCAATTTGACAGGACAGAACATTTGTCATTTCAGCCTTCAACTGATAACAGTGTCTTCGTTTGGGGTACAGCAAATTGCTTTCCTTTGAGAAACAATCATGGCAACCACTTGTGACACAGACATGGTTACTGAAGTGAGCAATCTAGCAAACTCATTTTCTTTGATATCATTACTGAAGCAGGCAATCTCGCAAACTCATTTACTTTGACAAACATGTGACAACTCAGTAAAAGCTCATAAAACACATGCCTGATGCCATTAAATGGATAAATAGTTACCAGACACACAGACTCCCTTTACAACGAACGGGATCATGAATCACAGAATGGACTTGCCATTTTACCGTTTCACTTTTTATGCCACACGGGTTATAATTTCATTTCAGGCCACCTTTTCTTTCAGTAATGAGAGTTCTGTAGGAAACTCTTCATACTTTATAGTCAAAAAGTTAATCTAATGAAATAATACAGGTCTAAACTGATGTTTACAAATAAAAAAGCCTCATAAGTACACTAATGTGGGATATTCTACTAATTGCCACTTATAATTTTGATAAACAGCCCTCAAGTGTCATTTAATGCATTCAAAATAATTGAGGGAAACACTATTACAGCCTAATGGAACAACTGAGGTCCCTAATCTGCTACATCAAACTCATTTTCTCTGCTTTCTGCATCACATATTTGCCATTAGAGAAGCCCACTTACGCTGTATGTGAATTAGCTGCTTTGGCATCTTGTAGTCCCCAGGGTAGAGGGATTCGTAGTAGGTGATGTTGCTCTCTGCCTCGGGGACCGGGATGACCATGTTGTCCCGCTTCTCGCCATAAACCTGCTGTGCCGAGATGGCCCGCTGGAGATGGTGTTCCTACAGAAAGACACAGATGGAGGTGAGACACCTGGACCGCTAAGCATGGATGTGCTCTTCCTAGAGATTATGTAAACACTGTGGGGCTAAATACCATACAAACAAAATGACTGGATTAAAAACAGACTTTAAAAACTATTTCAAAACTAAATCTGGAACCAATATGAAAGCAAAAGAATTTAGAACTGATGTGATATGGTCCATTTATAGAAAATGATTATACAGTTGGAAGACGCTGCTCTTTGAGGGAGCTCTCAAAAAATTTCCAACAGCAAAAAGCAGCATAAATCGGCCAGGCTGATATATCAGATTCCAACTCCCAAATACAGATTTAAAATCGGGTATGGACAATGCTTTAGACCTGCATTGATATGATTGGATGACACCAGTCAGCTAAAAGCCACACAGCTGTGAACAGCTGATGCCAATCAGCGAATGCAAGAGGGACCGAACTAACGCTAAGCTCCGTTTATCCATGTGCTGCAGCGATTATCAGGAACCCTTTTCTATTTCAATTGTAATACAGTGAAAGCAAACACCACGACATTTAATTTTACTGTCACGATATCCGCAATCTGAACAAACTGAACAGCTTCGGTCTGTTAAAAAGAAAACAAAATGCATTCACGTGCAACAAACCAAACAATCCAAGAAACGGTTCAAACAGTTCACAAACTTGTGAAGCAATTGTGACAAAAAAACAAAAAAACATTGTTCGACTGAAACATAATAAAGTCTGGTGAACTTTGTCATGCTGAGGGGGAAGTAACACGCTGACTCATGCAGATACCAGCCAAATGTACACCTAACGTGCAAACTCAGTTGCAGGAGGAAACTCACGGTTATCCGGTTACACATTGGGCAACATTTGGCATCCACACAATATGACAATCTATGACAAACATGCTGTATAGCAACAAACAGGACTGCAGAGTGAAACAGAACCACAACAGTTCATAAATCTGCACTGCCAGACAGACTCTTGAATCTTTGAGTTTGTGCTTATATCTAAATATATGCAGTTATAAAGCTATTCATTTATATATGTGAACACGACTGTAATTTTCATGGTCATAAGAGATTACCAAATGGGCCTAGAATGATATGAAGAAGCTGGACAGAGACAAATCTGAACCTGCCAGCCAATCACTATCATCTGCACTAAAACAGAGGGAAACATGACACTGTTTTTGTCTCCAACGCTCCGTCAGTTGGCCTTATCTACCCACCACAAGTGTGACGAGAGCCTGCCGCTGCCAAGCCTGCCGAGGGGTAACGTGCCGCAAGGAAGGCAGACAGGCTGGATGGCTGACTAACTGGCTTGCTGACGGGCTGCTTGTCTGAACCGTCCCAGTCAGTCGTAGTAAAGCCTTTGGCCCAGAGCTGGGCAGTGAGCCACTGGCAGGCAGTCTGTCAACAAGGCAGCGTGCCGCTAGCCTCGTACAGCAGCTCTCAGAGAGAAGGTGTGTGTTTATTGTTTTCCCTGTGGCTGTCAGAAACACAAGGGTATAGACGGGGGGTTCTGTGCCTAGTGAAGGTAGACAGAGTGAATGAATGAGTCAAAAAGAATGTGCGTGCACACTTCAATGAATAAGTGTTGAGCACAACTGTCATGCTATGGTTGCATTTTTCCACGGACAGCAACAGACTTTTCGTATTGCCAAAACAACCACTGTAAGTCAGTCACGGCATAGTCACTGTTGAGTAAAGCAGGTGCAAACACTGAGAGGAAGATGTACTACATCAGCAAGCACCGTGGAAGGGCTTCATTCAGATTCTGCTTTATGCAGTCGACAGTCAGAGGGACAGCAGTCTGAATTCTAAACTTCAGGAGGTTTGCCATGTTCCCGAGGTTGACACCTAATGCTGTTCCACCAGTGAAATCAATTCTGCAACTAACACCAAGTCACTGCTTCTTATTCACAGGTAACGTGAGCATTTATACTGGCTACACCGCAGGCCTTACTGGCTGAGTGCGTTTCTCTTATAAGGATCCATCTGCAACATGCATGCATGCATGGTCAAGCCCAGTGTGCAACTGGCCAGCTTCAAATTATGCCTATAATGACTGCTAGCAGTGTTTCACATAGGTTGAGGATTCATTTGTGGTGGTCACAGGGCTGCATCAAGCTTTGTAAGTCAGCTGCAGCAGTACACTCAATTCACAAGTCGGTTATAAGGCTAAAATCTTTCACTGTGTGTAATTTAATATATAATACAGTCTGTGGAATGTCCAAAAAATCATATATAGATAAGACATCCACATGTGAATGTTTTTGGCTAGTCTGGTCAATTAAACCCCTGTAAGATTAGTCAGCTCACAGTACATATAAAATCCTACAAACCAACGAGCTAACTACTGTACAGCAATGCACATCATAACAATATCTTTATTTAACTGCAACTTCTGTACAATGAACAGTTGTTTGGTGGCCTGGCAGTGCGTGAGTTTAGACTGAGCAGCCCCATTATATCAATATGGAATTTTCTACTTTCAACATTTATGCAAGCTGTTTTTTGTAGGTCGTTTTATCAGCTTAGTGTTAAATGTCAGCTGGATTTTGTTTTACTGTAAGCTTCGCCTGGCACCACATGATGGCCAGAAGGAAAATGCGGACTGCTTATGAGAATGGGAACATAAAAGGACGACAAAACTGTTTCCAGTGGGTTAAATCAGGTAAAGTGTGCAGCATCTCAGACAGACATCATGAAGTTGATCACTGCTGATAACGGGTCAATTGGTGCCTTTATGAACAGCACCAACAGGCACGCTTTTCAATGTTATAAAAAAGGTTTTTAGGGTCCTTGACACTTTCACTGAGGCCTTGTAGACACACAGCAGTATTATACTGCATTCAGTGCAGGCTATACCATTCAATGTGGTCTATAGTCATGTATTATTTCATACAATACACTGCATTCAGGCAAGAAAAACAGCTTCTCCACCGACTAGCCAAGACTGAAAAATGTAGACAAACCACCATGACAAATTACACATAATGTATCCTATCCAACTTGAAATTACGTATTAAATTATCGTGGTAATGCTCATTACACACAATTTTAATACATTTCCAACCACGAGTCCAGAGTTTTGAATGATTTTAAATCAGTGTTTAAAATGTGAAAATATTGGATTATGACTCATTTTGCTACTGGCATAATTAATTGGTGGCCACTAATAATTTCAGGCAGAAACGTTAAACTTTAAAAATGTACTTAATGTGTGACCTTCAGTATACCATCATGTTGTTTGTAGTCATCTAACATTTGCAGTCTACTGTATAAAATCTACTTTATTGTGTCCCAGAGCACTGTGTTCATCAACACCATTTGGACTTTTGGGACTAACGATTTTCTACAGCCTGTTATACCCGAGGCAAATCGTTGCATTTTACATTTATAGCGCCATGTGCTCTGGTGATCTGTTCTGGGTATGTAGCTACTCCCTTAGCTGGAGAAGCCAGGAGTTTTATTCTTCCCTAAGGCGTCTGCATACAGAACTCAAAACTCTTACACATTTAACCTATTCATAGCAGTATGATGCGACCCCCTCTGTGCATGTATGCTTGCATAACCTTCACGTTCCTATCTGATTCCCACTGAATCATTCCCCTGGCGAACGCCTAAACCTCTGCATCAACTTCCTCGGGCCTCTCCACAATGAGGGAAAAACTCATAAAATCAAACGGCCTTGAGCAAAAACATGTTGGCTGCCAAACCTAATCAAGCAATGTGTTTGTTTACTTTCCCGGCCATGGCTATTTGCCTGAGAATAAATAGACTTAGATTGAGGTGAACAGTCAGAATACAGAGCATTAGCTGGTGGCCTCACACACACACACTTTCTCTTGGTCTCGCTTTCTCACACGTACACACAGGAGTCCAGAAATAGCCTTCTAAAATGACCACATCGATCACTGTCACGTCTGCTGAGGCAGCCAGAGCCTCCTCCACCTACACCAGTCTCGCCTCTGACAGCTACTGTCCCAGACACTGTAAATGCCACTTAACATGATGGACAACCGCAGGGGGTGGTCGCATAGGGCTGTCGAGGGATGCATAGCTACAGTACAAAGCAGTTTTATGCACTGCGCGGGAGAGGACTTTTTAACACCCAGCGTAAGTGGAGTGGGAAATTAACAGTAGCCATCAGACTGTACGTTTGGCTGTGGCTGGTAGATTCTAACTCTGCCCCGCAGTTTGTAAAGTAAGTTATCAGGAATTGAGACCCTTTCTGGCCATCAAGTCAATATGGCTGGAAGTAGTGTCTACAAGGAAAAATAAGTTTTATAACTTGGAGCGTAGGCCCACGGTTGCATAATAATGCAGCAAAACCAATTAATCACAACCAGAGAATTGTTTTCCATCCATGGGTCTATGACCGGAAAATTCCTAAAATGACTGGTCATTCTCAGAAGTTGTTCCAGCTGAGGCTTGCTTAGCTGGCAAACTTGCTGTGGCGTTAGAGTCAAGTACCTGCCCAGAGGCTGGTGTTAATTTTCCAAGCTGCCCTCATACACGCCAACACAAAACTGTCAACAGTCAAAGAAAAAAGGAGGGAAACAGCTGACAAAGACAACTTTCAATTTCACAGCATGTAGACGGCAGAGACTTTGGACAGGTGACATGCCCCACATTCCCACCCAGCAAGGTCACCTAGGGAGAAACTGGTGGCCTGCCAGAACGTGTGTCTGTCTGTGTCTGTGTGCGAGTACAAGAACTGTGTCTGGCAAAAACGCAAACACAACAGATGCCTGTGGGTTCCCACCGGGGCCGCAGACGCTGACCTCACTTTCACCCAAACGTAAACACAAGACAAAAGTGTCTGGCCCAAAACAAACAAGCCGCACGTGCCGAGGGAGTTTCTGCGATGACGGCCCTTCAGTCAAGCCACGCTACACACACACACACCGCCTGTAAATTACAAAACCACATGCTGGGCTGAGCAACGATTTTTTTTAAAGACAAGCCCAGCAGCAACAGAGAAAGCCAGCATGTAGTCTTGTGCTCACATAGATGGTTCAAACGAGTAATGCTAAAGTAGCATACAGAAAAGCCTAAAGTTCAACAGTGCACTCTTAAAAGCTCTCTATTAACAGAGAGTCAGGAAGTACAGGGACAACACTCAATGCTAAGTGGTTTGCAGGGTGAATGTGTGGGTAGTCAATGTGGTTGGGGTGGTGACAAGCTCAGTGGGTCGAGCATATCTCCAGAAATGCCAGGAACTATTCCCTGTGTAGATCAATGAGTGAAGAATCAGAGACACAATTCCCAGTGGAGGACCAAAAATAATACATGCACTTTCAGTACAATAGAACACCTTCACCATACCTTATGTGCTGACAGAGTTATATAAAGAGCATGAACAAACGTGTCTAGCAGCAATGACTTCAAAGCATGTTGCAATCTCACACCTGACATAGAAATTCATAACAGCTCTGAGAGGTTGGCATGAAGCAGGCCTTGGCCTACCTCTTATGATAATATGACTGTTACATAACCAAGCACTCCAGCTGAGCAGAGCCTAGACTTTGAACTGACAGTGACAGTGACAGACCCCCCCCCCCCCTGCTGCTGCCCTGACATCCTCCTGAGCTCCACGTGCCGCTGGTCTGCCAGCCTGCTGTGCCATCTGACACACTGAACCCCTGGCCTCCACGAGAGCAGCGAAGCAGAGTGGCTGCAACATACTTTCAGTGAATAATAACAGTATCCACCACAGACGCCTGTAGTGATATTCCCTGTTTACTTGCCCATATATTCAAACATTAGTCAAGACTGCTGGGTCAGCTACAAAACAATACTCTCAGAGAAGCTGACATCTTGCTTGGGGGACCCAGAATAAGGGCTGTAGTCAAATAAATGTGATGATAGGAATAGAAAGACAAAAACTACCACGAGGAGCTAGTTTAAAAACAATCCCCTACATCCTACAGATAACCACTACACCTCTGTGGGAGGCAGCGCAACCGAGAGCATGTAGCAGACTGTTTATCTACCTGCCTCAGTGGCTAAAGCGCATCCCTGAACCTCACCTGAAAATACCACTTTCTCTTGACACCTAAACCGTCTGAACACTTTAAGAGTTCCAAAGGATAGCCAATTGTGCCAAAATAGCTGGTGGAGCTTTTCAAATGATCAATTTCAAAATGTACAAGCACTGGAGGTATTAGGTTTGTGAATGGGATTTAATGTTCTGATCTGGAAAATCAAATGTCAACACTGGGGGAAACCGGTGAGATGATTATTACAGTGACAACAGCTATCCAGGAAAAACCACCGTGTCCCTCCGAGCGAGGATAATTTGAGAAATCTCTCCAGGTTAGACTGAAATTTAATACACATCTCTGACAGCTACACAAGCAGGGTTGACACAGTGCATTTACTGTTCAAATAGGGCTGTTAGTTGTTGCAATAATTGAATTGCAACAGCTGCATTATATAAACAGTGAAGGATCACAACCCACAGCCTCAATACAAATAAACATGAAGGGTTGTATCATATATGTAGACAATTACATGACATGACAAAGTGCTAATAGCCAACTGTACCCAACTGTGACAACCTGCACTAACGCAAAAGATGTCTTGATTTGAAATATGCCAACACACACACACACACACACTGACGTGAGAAAACACAACACTATATCCTGTTCAGGATGAACCAGGCTGAGTTTTTCCTCGATGCATGGCAGCAGTGTTGACATTTCTGTCTGGTAGTAGCATAGATGCCACATATAATCTAAAATCACTAGCTCCCCCTTGCCCTGGTCCTTTGCAATTACGCCAACACAAGGCCCCATCCTGACAGACAAGACAAAATGTCGGAACTGCTGAAGTCACATGACTCCTTTGTACTCAGAAAATCACCTCACGCATAAATACGCCGGTCAAACTGGGTAATTTTATCCTATAATGACACAACGCATCCCCGCTTTTCTCAAACATCCGTCCAAGTCCCACATATGTGTCATCTGCAACAGAAATCCGTCGTGTTTCTCCTGAGAAAATTGGCGGCCATTTTGTGAAAGCTTGCGCAGAAAAAAAGAGGGACGCCTGTGATCATTTAAAAATAAACCAAAGCATATAGTTTCACATTTTCGGACGGTTAAAGCATACCGATTCCTCTTCTTTCTCCATCCCCGTAGGCATCTGCGGCACGGCCCGGTTAATGGATGCATATTCGTGTAGGTCGGGTAAATCCTCACAACGGAAGACGGGTAGTGGCTTGGAAGCGTCCAGCGCCCGTGCCCGAAACGACAATTTACTCATTTTTCACAATTCGAGATGCAATATAAATCTATCGGATCTCCTAATATTCACAACGGTACCGAGTGGAGCTTTCATGGATGTTTCTGTGCGGTTATTCTCTATTCTAACGTTCGAATGGTGGTAGCTTGTATTTAGGGCGTCGCCAACGGAGCCGGGGGAAGGCCCGGATCTTGGTCGCTCTCTCTCGGACTGTTTTTTTCCGACGCTCCGCTCCCTATCGTTGGTTCAGTGCGCCATGGACAACATGGCGGACATTTAAAACTCTTTTGCTGTGTTTCGCTCGGAGCGGTCCAACCCCCAGTTCGCGGACCGACCATTCCCACACGATCCCGAGCGCTTGCGCGTTGCGGGGGTGGGGGGAAGGGGGCATTTCTTGCAAACTAACTCCTCTCCACACATACACATAAATTATTGAAATAAACATTAGGCATGACCGAAACATATATTGCAAAAATGAAATAAATAATGGATTATATATTAATGAAGCATCTAAATAAAATACAATATAAATACACAAATAAGGGGAAAATAGAACTTATTTGTATTCAATTACTAGACGAAAATGAACTATTTAAGCCAAAATAGATATATCAGTTTATAAATGTAAAAAATGATTCACGTGTGTATAACGAAAAAGAAAAATATAATTAATGACAATATTTTGAGATTTGCAGCCATGACCAATGGAATTACTTAATCAATATTAGGTGTTGCCAATTTAGAGGTTTTGACTGCTCAGCCCATATTTGAATATTAAATATACATAACATATCCACGTTTGTTTTTACCAGACCTCAAATCATGACATTAAAGCTCATCTGTCCAAGTTTATTCTGTTGTATAACTTTTCCTTTTAGTCAGGCATTGATAATATAAAGGATGTTAAAGTGGGTGTTGTCTGGTTTAATAAAACATGTTACCCTTGGGAAACACAGTAAAACTACCCTAAAATGCTAGCAGTAAAAGTAAAGTGTCATGAGATGACTTTTGTTGTGATTTGGCGCTATATAAACAAAATTGAATTGAATAGAATTAAAAAAAAAAAAACGCCTCAAACAATTCCCTCAAAGTTCCTAGATTATTATTTTCTTAGTCAAATCTATTCCCAGTTTTAGCAAAATACTACTATACTACTAAGATCTGTGTTATGGTAGTTGGTTTTATGCATTAGTGCAAACCTGGAGGAACAAAATCTTTAATAGGGGTAAGAGTTACAAATTCTGCATTATCCACCACAGGCCAACGCCTAAAGTACCACAGAAGTAACTGCTTCTGCAACTGACCTGGAAGAACTACTCCGATCCACTGAACCTTATCACTGGTGAGTGTATAACAGCCCACTGTAAAAAGAAAATGTTTATTCCAGGTGAAAGGCTTCATAGCAACATGTTCAGCACATGAACAATGTTGCCCTCTTCTGGTCTGACAGGCAAATGATCCGACTTTCAAGTAGTACAGAGACGCTGCACACACCAATTGCTGAATATTTGTGTACAAAACACTCCAGCAGAGTCAAACCTGTAACCCTGACAATGTCAGTACCGTGCTTATCTCACTGTTGGCTGTAACTGAGCTTCCAGGGGGCTTTGACATTCAGTTTTTGCCACAACCCCATGGATTTGGGGAATTGAGAACTGATGGGTCCACACTTAGCATGCTACACAGCAACAGCCAAAGACATCTAGAGTGCTAATAATAATAATGTTTATCAAGGTCAGAGTACTTTTTTACAATCATTAAAACATCTTACCTGTTAATGACATTGGGTTTAGCCAGGGTCCACCCAGGGGAACTGAGGTTTTCTTTTCATCATTATATCCACAGACTGCATCATGAGGACCTGAGGACCAATTGACATGAGCAAACAAGGACATTTAGCCCAAACTCTGGACTTTGTGACAGTGTACGAGAAAAACAAAGCTTTAAAAAAGGAAAGACATTAAGAGGACTCAGTTACAGGGGTAAATAAAACCGAGTGGCATGCAAGACGGTTTAAAAAAGAAACTCAGCTAAGAGTTTTCCCTTGTTAATTTAAGAGAGGTTTTGGAGAGGGTTGTCTGGGCGGAGCAAAGACAAAACATTTGTCCACCACCTGATCATAATTGTCAGCCCCCCCCCCCCCCCCTCACCATTCCTCCTTGACCTTTGTATCATGCAAGTACCACTGTTTTTGTTGTAAAAAGCCATTTGATGCCAATTGAGAAACGAGTTCTGGATGACGCTGATACTTTGTATAAAACAGGTAGACAGGAAATGTGGGGAGAAAAGCTGATTAGACGCAGCAAACCTCCCTAGTGTTACACAATTTAACCCCAGGCCAATGTGACGCCCCAATGCCGTTTTCAATGAAATGTCTTGACAGCTATTGAATGGACTGCCATAAAATTTGGTACAGAATTTTGTATTCCTCCTCAGGATGAATTGTAAGAACTTTGGTGATCTCTCATCTTTTCATCTAGCACCATGTACAGTCAAAATTGTCAAATACCATATTCCTGCAAAACTAATGACATCAACTGCACCTGAATGCCACTAGAGGTCTCTATCTGAGGTTTAAGGTAAACCCAGAGACGCTGCCGACCTGCATTTTCTACCAATTGAACTGTAACCTGTCTCCAAAGGAACCTGTCCTGTCGTACAGTGAGCGCTCACTCTACCACAAGATCAACCAAACATTTATTCTCAGGCAGGAGTTCTATTATGCAAAGCAGCATTGTGGTTATGAGCACTGAGGCAAATGAAATCCCCGGATAAGAACTTGTATTTGAATACTGGTCTGTTGGATATGCATAACTAGCTGTTTTCATTGATGTATAGATACTTTTGTCTATATTTTAATTGATTCCTCAACATTTCTTCCTACTTGTGATACATCATTATTACAGTGTCAGCACACTCTTGCAATATTGAGATGAATACTTTCTTTCGACATTTCACCTGTTCAGTAGGCAGTCGAGTCTGTTGCCATGAGGTTATGGAATATGTGCATGTTCCTGTGTGTTAAAAACGATGCTAAATGCTGTATAACTGGAAGAACTAGGTAATGCCGTGACAATATTGATGCCTGCTTTTTGAAAAATCACCTTCCCATTTTAGAGGTTTGTGTTCCCCTTCAGTTACACTGATATTATGCTGTATTATAGATGAATGCCTTGAAATATTCTGAATTTGCAGATAGTAGCCAGCCAAACTACTAATTAGGAAGAAGGCAGAAATTGGAGTCTGCGCTCAGGGCCTCAGTGTCCTATGATTGTGCAGAGATGACAAAAGCTAGGGTGAAATATTTAGTCTAAGTTGAGTTAAGGTAATGTCAGTGACCTTGACATCCAAGCTTCTAAAACCATAGTAAGTTAGGTGAACATACCAATAGGCCATCTCAACCTAACAAACTGTACAGCCATTCCTCACATAGTTTGTGCTGGCCTACAAATGTCCCATGAGGGTGGGGTTAGTCCCACAATACCCAGAGAGTTTACACAATCACAGGAAACGCAATTTATTATACTTTTCTGATTTACTTCTTACCTGGCTGACCTGATGTGGTAAATCATACCCATCCGGTATCCTAAGCAGGCTTTTATCAATAATTATTAACTGATGATAGTACGACAACCACCGATTGTCACCATGAGGCAGATCTATCCCTGACTGGGAGCAGGTCTTCCAAACTTCATCTTTAAAGGGAAGCCGAACTAGTTACTGAAGTCTTCCCCCCCTTTTTTTAGTCCATGTAGGGAGAGGAGAGGTGGGTGTTTGAGGAGGGGGAACCTACTGTGGGTTACAGTAGATAATGCAGGGGATATGAGGGATCCAGACCCATGCAGGCCAGGGCCAAGCAGTTCCCCGACAGACCACAGGAACTGCCTGGCACTGTTTAGCCACACACCCTGAGCCTATGATCCAACAATGTTACATTCCCAACCAAGATGATGAAAAACCCGAACACGAAATCATGTCAAAATTGAGTTTGGGGCTCTCACCGACTCTTCATCTCCGCCTTCTGCTGATGTTTTCTCTCCCTACTGGCCGGATCAGGTTTCCGACATTCTCGTTTTGCCATAAACGTAACAGCCAGTGAACTACATTTTTGTTTTATACAATTCAAAACATTTCCATTGCCTAAATCGATCGATATCATCTGCTCACTTCGAGAGCTGGCAAAGTGATTAGGAACTTGTGGTTTTAGTGCTGAATTGCATCCAGCTGACCAGCCAGGAATTTGATTGCGTGTATGAAATCATCTGATGCCAGAAACACTATTCACGATGGGGCCTTTTTTTTTTTTTTTTTGGCGACCATCGATTCAAGTTAAACATTACAAGAAAATACTCACCAAGTCGACCATTTAGCACACGTCTGGGGTTTACAGACAGATGGGCAACATTTCTGCAAGTCAGAAGTTAAAAAAAAAAAAAAAAACGCCAGGCAACACGACGCAGCTAGCCAGAGAGGGAGCCAACTAACATGAACGTTAGCCACAGCTACTTCTTCTACTTGGCTTTATGATGGAAGCCAAACGGCGAGCCGCTGTCGGCGTTATGTCCACCTCGTCAACGAGCGTTTTTCGGTCGATGAAAAGTCTGTTTTCCTGTCGATGTAAAGCAGGCTGAAACTAGAGAGGTGGCAACCAAAGTGCTACTGTTGGGGGTTAACAACTTTGCTGTAAAACACGGCCTGTGATTGGACGGCCGAGACCACCAATCACCTGTGGAGAGCCCTGGGCTCGTGGCGTCACGCTCCACGGGGGTTGGAACGAAACGTGATTGGCTGGCAATCTTTTAGCTTCTAGCTGATTTTTGTTTCCCATTACAATCATACTTTTACATCTGTTTGTTCGTCGTTTTTAGCACAGGCTTCGATTTGCACTTGCTCCCCCTTTTCGTGGACTTATCTGACAATTAACTGCGGGCTCTCTGTGAAACGATGCTCTGTTTATGGTGGAAAATAGCAGCGTAACATCCACAGACCACCTCAAAATGTGCGTGGCAAATATTTCACCCCACAGTCCCGCTTTATTTAAGCTCATCTCATGTTTTTCATTAGTCACAGAACAGAGCAGAAATAGCACCCCTGTCAGCTCAATATCTTGTTAGTCTAGTTTTGTTTCTGTAGAGTAAATGGGGGTAAAACATGGCCAAAATAACTTTATTCCACTTTAAGTTTGTTATAAAAAGCACACCACAAAACAGAGCTTTCCAACTTGTTCCTGTTTTGAGATGGACTAATGTAACTACTTAAAGATGCCGTGCTTTCTTCAAAATACTAATACTTACGTGAACATTTAGACAACTTTCTACATCATGGCACTTGTAAACAAAATCATTAAAACTATTACAAGGGATTTAAAAAGTTCCCACTGCTCCCATTCGTCAGGATGAGGAAGGCATGAATCAATAACCTGCCTTATCCTTTTGTCCTGAAGTTTGTTGAAGGACAACTGCAGATGATTTCTTCACATCCCAACTCAGAATTTCCCACCAGGTTCAAACACATGAACAACAGGCCTCCTGGTAAGGTTACTGTATGGAGACACACTGAACACACCAGCAAGAAGAATAACAAATCCACAAAAGAGTAATTGAACAATAATATTTTAACAATATTGGGGTAAATTGTTTTCAATGTTTATTCAATAAATAATTTCAGAAATACAGAATTGCAAATGTGAATGTGTGGAAATTAAAAAAAAGGCACTTAAAAACAATGGTGACAGGTGTAACCTTTTTTTTTTCTTTATAAAACCCAAAACATCTAGAGATCTAGAGTTCATTCCCTTACCACTGATCTTTAAAACTTAATGACATTATCGCCATTTCTTTTTAATAAAAAAAATGTTTGATCGAGGCTCCACAATAGAGTTGGGTGGAATTACTGACAGAGAAAAAAGTGGGACCCTTCCCCAATTTATATCCTACAAATAAAACAAGGCATTTCAAAATAAGCTAATTTAGTTAGCAAATAAGGCAGGTTTGCGTGTATTTGGCATTGCTGTGAAGAATTAAGGACCTGAGTTGGCTTTAAATTAAGCAAGTAAAACCTGGAGCCAAACAGTAATACTACTGTACACCGATGTCCTTTACTCTAGAAAGGCAGCCCAAGAAAATTGTCTTTTTCTAGACAAAGATACATTTCAATTGATTGTTCAGATGGATTAAGTCACACTAACACCTTCAATCCTGTTCTGTGAATACATATATGGCTTAACACAGAAACCAAAACATACTGTACACATTTCATTGCTACCACACACGGCCGACTGGCAATACATTTGAAGAGTTTCAATCCAGAGACATTTAAAAAAAAGAGTGACACCTACTCAGTCAAAAAAAGATTACAGACAGAATAAGACCTTTGCTCAGATGGCATATCAATCTTAAGACCTTATTAAGCTCATTTGGAACATTGACTGATAGATTCCCACCCGCTCAACACTGTATACAAGCTATACATACTTGGACAGGAACTCTTCACTTGTTGCCCATTATCAACATCCAAATCAACCCTCAACAAAACACTGATGGCTTGATGGTTCTATATAAAAAAAGGCACAGCTAGGCTTTCCGTTACCTTGCCAGTCCTGTGGCTGAAAAAACTACAAATCAGTTCAACACATTCTCTCAAAAAAAAAAATTCAAACAAAAACCCCACATTTATACAGACTGTACACATTTCAGATGATGCATAGAAAATAAAAACAAGTTAGTAAAACAAACTGAAATAGTGGCAAAATGCTTTGCTATCATTTGGTGACTACAACAACAACAACAAACACAAACCAACAAACAGTGAGAGCATTATAAAACCCGCCCCTCCCTTCACCCCAGCCCAAATTCTTTTCCATACAGTGTTGTCACAATGAAGGCAACGCTCCATCATTTGCCCTCGTACTTTGGATTGACGACAGTTGTTACGGCACTTTTGTAGATTGGATTCTCACCCTGAGAAACAGAGAACAACAACAACAGTGAGTACAGCAGTTGTGAACTTCATCGGAGTGGTCAGGTTAACGAATCACAGCACTCGTCAATTTTGTGGTGTCACAATAACACAATTTTGATACCAGTAAGTTCAACAGTTTAATATTACGTTATGAGCGTGTTGCCACATCTGGCTCGACGCACCAGTTTGGTCGAACATGTTTTATGAACTGGGGTCCAGCAGCTTGACTCTGACCTCTGCAGTCAAGCGTCAGACTGCCACTCTGTCTATTGTAATCCTTAATTACTAAAGTCTGCACATAGTATTCTAATTATCTGCCCTCTGCAAGTGCAGGTGGGCGACACTGGGGTGACACTGGGGTGGAGTTTGTTGTTGCAGAACACATTTGATTTCAGCCCTGAGTTGGTCGCCCCCCGACTCATTTTAGAATCGGTTGTCGTTTGACGGACAAGTTTAAGGGGGTTTCTGGTTTTAAAATGGTTTATTTAGGTGAAGAAGTAAGAGTTTTCTTAACAGATAAAGGAACATTTAATCCTTCGTTTCACCAAATTTGGAGACATATGGTTGTTTTTCACTGGACAGCGACGTATACGTGTATAAACATGGGGTGGGGGTCTAAATAAGAGAAAATGGTTAAAATAATAGACAATAACAATAAGCTATAAATAAAATTACTTCGTTCGTTACTATTAACTTTTCTTAAAATTTGGTCACTAACATCAAGGAAATATATTACACATTACACGCTGGGTAAGCATGCTAATTTCACAACATGCAGTCACCAAACCTTTCACATCATTACAGGCCTACAGAAAGTCAGTCAAGGCATAAAACTGAACTCAGCACAGAGAAAGTACATGCAAGTTCACACGGCCAGTAGGTGATACAAACTTTGACCTAAAGAGCAGCGCCTTTATTCCCATAGCTGGGATTCTGGAACTGGTTAATAGGACTCTTGTAAATAGGGTTCCCTTGCTAACATGGAGAAGGAAAGGGGGAAGATGAAAGGGAAAACAGAAGAAACAGAAATGAAGAGAAGCAGGGAAAAGCAGTGTAAAAGGACAGACACAAAAGTCTGAAAACGTACAGCACAGAGCAGAAAAGGTCAGAAAGAAATCTCTTATAGTAACTAATCATTGTTGTGTTGTTACGTTATGCACAAACAAGTTTTCCTTCATCCATCTCTACTCAGATTCCTTTTCTGTTGTAAAAGTAAGTTATTTCTTATTTTCTGTAATATGTGATGTGTAACATTTCAGAAGGATATCTATACTCTTCATATTTTTTCAGTTTTGTTAGCAAAAACATAAAAACCTGCAGCATCTCTGGGGGAAAGGTCTATCTAACTAAAACTAAAAACCCTGAAAGCATCCCTGATCCCAGCATGTTTATTAAGAGAGAACACAAAAATGAACAAACGAGATACTTTTTTTTACAGAAAGTAACTTTACTTCTACTTGAGTAATAAAGTAACACTGCTGTGTGCTGACACTCCCAACACAGCCAGCAGTGGTGGAGCTTTCCATCAGTGGTCACCAAGCAGTCCTCCCGCTTTCTGTGCTTCATTGCCTTTTATGGTCGTGCAGTTGTACAATGTGGACAGTGAGAGGCAGCACTGTCAGCTGAGGGGAAGGCCGCTCCCTCAGCAAATAAAGGCTAAACAAATCTGCCTGGAGCTGAGGTTGCTCTGAGTCCACAGAGCTGGAGTTTCTCTCCGAATGTTCAGATCAGGGAGTCTCTACCTTGCTCTGGTTTGAATCTCTTTTCTGTTTTAACACCTTTTGGTAATTTTCTTGATGATTACTTCACATTTGACTATAGAACTGATGCTTCTTCACAGCCATAAATACTCTGGAGAAACCTGCGATGTGGTGCTCAATTTCTTAGTGTTTGATGGTTTTCCATACAGTTCAAGAGCTGTAAAGTCTAAAAATATATAGTTATGGATAACCAGATTATTATTTACCCAAGTAAACGAATCTTATTGCATTATGCTGGAAGGCTTCAGGTAACATTATTTGAACTGTGGAAAAAAAAGAGTAAAGCCTGCGCCATAGTTCAAGTTGCCATGACTTAGTCCCACCAGAGCACCTGGAGCAATGACTCACCGTGTCCCACTTGGCGTTCATCTTCTCCTTCTCAAACTTGGCAAACTCTCTGCGGTCGTGGATGATCATGAGCAGTTTCCAGATGAGCAGCAGGGCGAGGCCGATCAGCACAATGCCTGCTACCACACCTGCTACAATGGGGATGATGTCAGGTCCTGCTGGGCACTCTAAAACAGAGAAAATGAAATCATGTTAAATGATAAGAAAGAGTTTGAAAATACAAAATATGTCTTTGTCTCTGTAAACAACCGACAATAAACTGAGTAAGTTGTCAAAGAATTATTCTTTCCATGATATAGAATGACCATGTGGAAGCTATGATGCTCTATTGGCTTTACCAGTCAAAACTATGTATCTATGCTAAATATATAAAATACAGCAGTCCAATCAAACCTAGTGTCTCCACCACGTAGACCTCCTTGGTGTCGTTCCTGATGGCGTAGGTGTAGTAGAACCAGCAGTCGTTGGCGTCTCGCTCTTTGCAGTGAGTCAGGGGGAAGCTCTGGTCTGTGGGCTGGGGCAGCTTGTCGCGATCCTTCACCTTGATCAGCTGGAAGTAGTTGCACTCGCGCTGACATGCATCCTTCTTCTCACCGGCCTCGAATGCTCGGCACTGCACACAATCTCTGTGAGAACATCGAAGGAGGGTTGATTCACTCTACATGTTGTATTCTCAGCGTACATGAGTAGAAGGCAGAGAAACCTCACATTGAAACCAATGAGCAGTGAAAGTGACTCATCGAAGCGGACTACATGCCTGATGGACGATGAAGAAAACTGATGAACCCGGAGATGTAGCCAAGATTTTAGAAATACTCAGGACATGATACCAAAAATAAAGTCTCAACTGGTAAATTATTTGGTTTTTTCATAAAGTATTTATACAATATTATATTTTCGGTAAATTTCATGTCCCAACATTAAGCCATAAATGCTGTTTCACAGAATTTACACACCAAGGAATAAAAATGTGGTGGGGAATTACTGACTCCATACTTTTTTTTATTTGTTGGCCTTAAAGTAATCAAATTTAAATGTACAAAGTATAAAAAATAGTGGAATCTGTATATACAGTATCTACAGATTAATATCTGATAAACTACCCATAGTCTGATAAAAACATTTTTTTTAAAAACAAACAAAAAAATACTAGGACATGACCTCAGTGTCCTTAATGGTAACTACAGCTCTGCCTGGAGGAAACGCATCGAGAAACACAGGAAGCAGATGCAAACTGAACACTGAGAGGGATCAGACTCAAACCCAAGACTCTTT
Source organism: Enoplosus armatus (assembly GCF_043641665.1). NCBI lineage: Eukaryota > Metazoa > Chordata > Actinopteri > Centrarchiformes > Enoplosidae > Enoplosus > Enoplosus armatus. The sequence continues at coordinate 3,983,215 of NC_092193.1, read as the reverse complement.
TCTCAACAGCTCTATTCTCCTTAGAAGACTCCTCTAATTCATTCATACTGAAACAAAACTATGTCTGGCCGCAGTGAGACAGGTGTAGCATGGATTTTGCATAAACAGTGTATAACTACAAAGTCATCCATCTGTAAAATTCCCTGTAATTTTCTGGCCTTTAAGGAGAATTTTATCACAATTCACTCAATGTGGAATAAAACCTTGAAACTTGCATGTTATTTCATAATATTACATTTTTATATACATTTTTAATATCTGAATTTTACATTTCTAGCCAAGCATGCAAGCTTCAGACTCACTTGTGCTCAGCGCAGACGCCGGGGCAGGTGGGACAGATCTCGCAGGTTGGACCCTGGAATTTGGGGTTGGTGCATTTGCAGATTCCACATTCACAAGTACCGCGGCCGTTACAGATCTGCCCGTTCTTGGCGAGGCAGGTGGCCGTCTCCAGGGAGCAGTCGCAGGCACTGCCTGTGTAGTTGGCATCACAGATGCACTTCCTGCATTCGCAGCGCCCATGTCCTGGTAAAACACAGGCAAGGGTTACAACAGAGCTCACAATAAAACCAGTGTCAGTCTTTTAAATCATTTCATTTCAACAATCCTCACCTCCGCAGAGCTTGTTGTTGGAACGGTCACAGTTGAAGTTGTCGCACTCGCAGTACTTGCCGCTGTAGATCTCTGCAGGATTCTCCCGCTTCTTGCATTCGCAGGTGCCGCAGACACAGTCGCCATTGTTGCTGCAGATATCCGTACCGTTGTCTTTTCGGCAGTTGGCATCCAGGTCCTCTGTCCGCACTTCGTCTTTGCTGCACTCGCAAAGACGGCCGATACGTCCGTCATTACACCTGACACAGGAAATAGGAGGTTAACCATTTCAGTAATAATGTGCATACTACATTTTTGGGAAGTAAGTACTTTAAGTGAAGAACACTGGTCTGAACCAATGGGTGTGATTAGTTGGGTAAGCAAAGAAAAAACACATTTCTCCCTCCTCATTTATTGAACCATGTACCATAGAAGCCCAAAATCCAACAACTTTTCAGTCAATTTATCACTGCACCTGGTATTTTTTAATACGTAGTTCCCTTTTCTGGCTAAAGAGGTACAGTTGTGGTCCTGTAAGGCTCTTTGGTCACGGTTCAGCAGCACTGATCTCTAACCTTTTGGCTGAATACTTACTTGCAGGATCCACATTCAAAGGTCCCGTTGCCCTCGTGGCACTTCTCACTGTTGGGCTCTCCATTTGAGGCGCACTGACAGTCGCAGATGAAGTTCAGAACTACCTCCACCTCCTCAGTGAAGCCCAGAGGTTTAATTTTAATGGTCTCAGTCTTGCCATGCGATGGACACTTCTGGGATTCAATGGAAATCTTGAAAGACACCTGGAAACCAGAGGAGGGTTTATTTGACACTGAGCAAGAGGGACAGAGTTGTTTACCAGCTTCACACCCCAGAAACAGGACATCTAGGCGAAGTAGTAACGTGCCAGGGATTGAGCACTTGTACCATTTGTGTTGTGGTGACAATGCTTTTCCCACTGTGCTATCTGGGTTCCCCATGAGTTGAGATGTTTAAAAATCTAATTTTTCACTTGTATAATTTTCACACATGCAAACAAATGGCAACAAAGACTATCGTATCTACCTCGTCTCCGATGGAGATGTTTGAGCACTTCCTGCCGTTCTCCCCTGTTCCCTCCACACCGTTCTTACAGATGGACTTGTAGGTGATGGAAACTCCCTCTGGCAGCCTGCCGTTTTCCAGAATTACCTCAGATGACAAAGACTGACCAAAACAAGAGAGATCAAACGGTCACTACAGGTTCTAGTTTACGGCAATGGTAGGTTTAAGAGAGCCTGGTCTGGACAGCATTCATGTAACCTGAATGTGTGCATATTATTTAACAGCAGGGAGAAGTAGTCACAGGGATAGTGCCACATGATCTTGTGTGGTGATTCTTTGTAATCTTTATTTAGTGAGGTAAAAAGGAAGTAGGACATTTTCCCACAGATTCAATGCAAAATTGTGTGTAAATGTGTAACATTTTAAAATAAAATCAAGTATATATAACAAAAACTAATCAAATTAAAATCACAAGTTATCTCTTCATGCCAGGGACAGACAGATATCTGAGGACAGTGTAGTTTTGACTCACATTGTAAGCGTCAATAATGAGTTTAATCACGTTGCTGGAGTTGGAAGACAGCGTGCCAACAGCTGATTTAGGAATGAGATTTTTCAACTCCTGTAAGAGACACAAGGGCAGAAGGTAAGAACAAATGTTAAATGTGCATTTTACTTATTGTGTGTGTGTGTATATATATATATATATATATATATATATAGAGAGAGAGGGAGAGAAAGATGCTAGTTAAAGTTTACCATGTGCAGAAAACACAAAGTTCACCTTGTAAACGGGCTGGAATTCCTCAGTGACAGCAAAGATGGTCTGGATGTTGTGATCACTCAGTTTCTGAACCAAATGGGCGATGGAGGGGTAGTCCTATCAAAGGATTCATCAACACAGGTAGAAACAAACACATAATTATCAATAAAAGCAAAATTCAGCCACCATTTAAAATCCCAGACTGTGTGGACAAACGTGGGTCTGGAAAGAGACAATCTAACATCAATAAGAAACAGAGAAAAAGAAAGTCAAGCTGTAAACAGCACACACACTCAGTCAACTCTCCTTGGATACATTATGCATATTAAATAAATGATGAACTACGTACATAGTAGTGGCTCATGGTGTACATGTTGTTCTCCAGGTGACACCTCCCATCGTTGGGCAGGACGATGCCGCCCAGTTTGCCATCTCCAGCAAAGTGGAAACCAGCATCGGTGGAAAACACCAGCAGACGAGTCACGTTCCTCCAGCCGATTTGCTCCTGGGAGACAAAAACAAAGAGAGCCTTTGCATTAATATTTTACAACTTTACAATAAACTCTTGCCTACATACTGTTAACGACAGAACAAGTCTAAATTTCCTGACTGCTGACACTACAAGCAACCACTAAAAAGCAGACGGGAAACACTCTTAAGCCCCTTCTTACCTCACAGACCGCCACCTGCATGATGGCATCGAAGCCCCCCTCTGGAGAGTCCAGGTTTCCTGAGATCTGCTGCTGACTGACCAACCGATTGAACTCGTCTCCCTTGTTCGTCAGCTTCAGGACGTTCTTATAGCTGAAGGGGCTGGTGCAGTTCTGGTTCCCTGTGCAGGGGTTGATGAGCCTGGCTGGCGTGGTGCTGATGTAAGGCATGACAGTCTTCTCCACAAATGAGCCGAAACCTTAAAGAAGAATGTATTTTACTTTATTTATCTGTTACACTGCAGCTTTCTGTTCATTATTATGATTTTATTGGGAGTTTTCTTTACCGATCCTGAAATCTGAGGTAATCTCCTGCATTTCCCTCATCAGGTCAGTGCCAAGGTTCTTGACGTTTTCCAAATCATCTTTCATGGAGAAGGAGAGGTCCATAAGGTAATACAGGTCGATGGGATAGTCCTCAGCACGCTTGAATTTCAGCTCAAAAGTCTGGGGCTCACCTTGAGAAAAATAAATTGGAATTGAAGAGATTGTGACGACAGCAAAAACATTACATTTCAACCGTCCCGTAGCGCACCATTTACTGCTACAGGCTACATTTATTGCTACACCAGACTGAGATGGACAATGTGTATCACATGTAAATACAAAAATAATGATTTTATTAGAGTAATCTCTTGAAACTACCATAATTAATTTGAATCTTTTTCTCAATACAACACCACTGGACAACAGTTTCAACTGTACTTTTCTTCTGGCAAAACATTCCAAGATTTGGCTGCAGATGTTGAATATTTACCAGATCTGAGAGTCAGGGTGAGTTTCTGGGGCTGGATCTGGGTGATCTGCTCAGGCTTTAGTTTCTCAGCCACATCCTTCTTGCGGTTCGTGACAGGCTTGTTCTTGTTGATGTTGATGCTTCCGCGTGGGTTCTCAATTTTGGTCACAACACAATTTCTCTTCTTCAGGGACTCCAGATCATCACAGCGAGCAGACTTGGACTCTCCCACAGTGAGGAATTTCTGCAAAATAAGATAAAAGGTTTTTGTGAGGATCATTTTAAATGATTCTGTACCTCAACCTGTGACTTAACAGATAACAAGATGTTCTTATTACTATCAGGCCACACCTACAAGAATTTAAAAGATGTTTTAAAATCAGCCATACAAATGCAGGTGGTGTGATCACAAAAGATATTTTCACCTTGAATGTCTTCACCAACTGATACAAATCCCCATGCACAAATATAAGGTGAACTAATTAGGTGGTGTATGTTCAAAAACATCTGGAAAGGTCCTGTAAATGTACAGGAATATGTTGACAACTAGCACAGCAACACAGTACATACTGACAACAGGACTTTACATTAAAATCTTAATATATCACTTTATAGACTCAGGGAAGATTTGTGTTATTTCAACAAATAAATGCACTAATATTTGGGTTATGAATGCAGCAGATTCAATTTTCAAGACCTCAGACATGAAGTCAAAGAGTATTTTCAACCAACCTCTGGAATCAATCCATTTTAAACTGTTCAACTGTCTGGGTTTTTTTTTGTTAGGTGGGAGGAGACGAGGAGAAACAGATGACTGTGAAGCCTGGCTAAGAATATAGATTGGATGCACATGATGTCCCACAAGGCATAGCGGAGAGAACTTGAAACAATGAACTCAGTCAAAACAAAACTAGTGCTTTGACCTAATTCTTTCAAAACCACATGATCCACAGAGGTCTTTTTTTTTTCTCTCCTCTGCATCTTTTCATACACATCAGATACGATTTATTCGAAAGTTGACCACAGAAAACCACAGAAATACAAGACACCTGTTGTTCACTGAAGAACAGTGAATTCGCGGGGTGAATACAGGAAATCATGTACAAAAGAATAGGTGAGAAACTTTAGTTTAGTTTCTCAGCAGTGGGCAGCAGACACAACATGCATTGTTTTTAGTTCATGCAGTGCAGTCAGATTGTAAGGCCGCCAAGTAATTTGGCTTATGGAGCATTTGCAGCACCTGAGAGTTGTTTTCTGTGATGTGATTCTTTTATAATTTTAGGTTGAGTTTAAACATCAATGTCCTCTGAGCATGAGAAGATTAAGACAAAAAATCCTTCAGTGCTGCATATTTCACCTTATCTGGTAAAAGGGAGAGCTACCACACATGACTGTATTAAAACAATTTCATAAGCTCAAGGATGGATTTCAGTCAGCACTCTGATAGAGAAGTGCAGGCAAGATTTAACTTGAACGCAGCTCGCTCTGTCTTGACAAATGCTAAACTGACAAAAGGCGAGATGTTTTTTTTAGATGTGTCCCAGAGAGTCACCCTGGTGAACAGTTTCAGAGTCAGCACTGACTCACAGGACTGAGCTGACCAATCAAATCTCACTATTTTGGACAAACATCTACATCAGTATAATGAGATGCTATCTGGGGATGACTACTGATGGTTTCAGATAAACACAACATTTCGAGATTGTGACTCATTAGTGATGGAGATACGACAATATAACAGGTGGAGGTGTTCACTGCACATTTCACTCAAGTCAAGTGTGTCATCAAACTGTAAAACAGCTTGTAAGACCAGATTAATGTATTCAGGCCACTGTGTGTTGCATTTACCAATGGATTACAAAGCCTTGTTTCTGGGTGACTCTTTGGTTTCTCACACTGATTAAATTGTTTGAAGTTGCCATGATAGAGGAGGGATCTCAAACTATAATATCACTGTATAAATATGACAAAGAGTTACTGCTCAGTCCTACTGATTCATGTTAACCTCATGTTCCAGAGCTCCAAGTCTTGCAGAGTGAAACTGAAGAACATGTTGCTCACCACAACATTTGTTGCACGGTGTGACATAGTATTCTATAACATTTGCCATTTGTCTGTCCTGCACTTTGTAGCCTCCATACTGAGAAATATATTCTAGCTGTGAAGGAGTGAACAAATATTTCATATCAACCTCAAGCTCCTTTAAATCAGTACTTTCCTGTACTGTGGTCTGTTCGCTCAGTAGCGTATTGTTGCCACAGCAAGAATACTTGCCTTGGGTACAGAAAACCTCTAATTAAACAGGAATATTTAGCCAAAGTTTCCACTGTGAGACAAGAAGCAGCAGCACTCATGTTCACAATTAATGGAGCAGTTGTGGTTTACTTGCCTTTGGTCAAAAGGCAGGAAAGAGCAACTCTCTTGACTCTCCCAGCTCTCTAGTACTACAACAATAAAAAACATCAAGATTTTGTTATTTGATTAACTAAATCATACTGTCTTTGTTTGTATTTGTTTGTTTTCAATAGATCTAACTAGGACTCTGGTCTGTTGTATGCAGACTTTTGGAATTGTGGTTGGAAAGGTGACATTGTTAAAATGTTAAATTATATGTATTAGAGATTGCATTATTTCATGCACAAGATGATGACTACCAGCTGAGTTTGTTAAACCACAGAGGAGACTCTGAACTTACCACACCCACAATTTCATTCATACGATAAAATACTTTGGTTTTAGTGAATCAACTCACTTCATCGGCGCACCATCCACACGTCTCGGCGACCTGGATGCATTCTCCACATGACTGTGCGTTTGCTTTGATGCATATGCTTCCCTCTGAAAGAGACAACACAAGTTCCTTTTAGCCAAGATGACAAAACAGAGTTTCCATTAGTTCACTAACTCAAACCAGCTTCAGCTTTTGGCAGCAAATCACAACCCCTTCCCAGTTCAGAAAACTGAGTCATGCTGAGAAAAGCTGTAAAGCTCTCTCACCAAGTGATGACTTCACCTTGTAAAAAAAAAAAAAGCCTCCCACCACTAGCCAACAGGACCCACACTGTCATTAAACCATGAATAAAGAAATGCAAGATTTAAAGGGGGAAGTGGATAAAAGAACGGCTGTACTGCATTGTGCCCAAAGCACAGAGCACGACAAGATGATAATCAACATACACATGAAGCGTAAAGGTGACTGTATTGCACTGGAGTGTCGGCACACAGAGCTGAAAAACTTGCTAAACGTTGAGTTAGCTAATGTTTAACAGCTAAGATAAGAAAAGCAGAGCAAAACATGAACACCTTTATGACACATCCTTGTTCTTACCTTGCTGTGCCCAGCTGCCACCAAGGACTGCCGATAACGTTGCTATTAAAAGTAACCGCAGATCCATCTGCAACAAGAAAAATAAAATGAGCTGAAACAATCAAGATGAAAGGAATAGATCTACGTTTGATGTTTGACACATTTTTTCAAATCTGTGTCAGTGATAGCTAAAACAGACAAAGTGTATTTTGTGTGTGTAACAGTCACACATATTTTGTTGTGGTTGCAGACGTGTAATGTAAAGTGTGACACAGCTGCTATGCGTGTATAGAGAGGTTTTTAGTAACTGAGTATTGACATTTCTCTATGTGACACAGCTGCACAGTGGACACCTTTGCCTATATAAAAGTTAGTAGAATCTATTCTACTTCCAAGTGTATCATTAACACAGCAGTTTCTTCTTGAAAAAGGTTCTCATGGAGTGTTGACTCTTACAACAATAGTTCTAATCTTAATGAGACCACCAGGATGAATAAACTCAGGTTCAAGACATACTCTGCGATATTGTCTTCCTAACACCTATCATGCAATGTGTTGTAAAGGCTCTATCCTGATGTTGAGGTGAAATACCTCAGTTACCGTTAGGCAGCAGAGGGGAGGAACAATTCTCATTTCACCTATTCCAAATAAGGAGGTATGATGTGCCCCACACAGCTGGCATCAGTGGCCAGTTCATCAGCACTTCCACGAGTCACCATACTACATACTTGCTTTCCGACGGCGGTTTGAAAAATGTAATGCTGTTACAGGCCTGCATAAAAGAGGTAGTTGGTTATCTTGACAGGACCTTTCAGATAAGACTCGACAAAAGAGAGACAGAGAAGCTTGAGGAGTCATAATAAAAAGGCTGCATAAAAGAGACAACAGTCACATTTACACTTGAGGTGTCCCAAAGTGACTCATGATGAGTCTAACAGCAGACTTGTAATGACTGTAACAGAGCAGCAGTAGCTTTAATACTAAGATGGCCGACATTTCAAGCTGCCACAGAATGCAAACTGGAGAGGAATAACTGTGGTTCATTAAGCAGTCCTATGATGCCTCTCTACCACTCTGAGCTGCTAAGCATTAACAAACTGGCCACAACACCAAAAACACTCAAAAGCTCAAGCTAAGGTCTTAACTCAACAAGAAAATAGGGGAATAAGGTAGGTGTGTTCGTGTTCCCATATTTGGTCAGTTTATTTCATGCCTCCTCCTGAATCTCTGCCATTCCCCACAACTCCAGTGACACACTTCCTTGACTGTCTGCCCAATCCTCAACCTCAGACCAACCTTCTGTGTATTTGCCCCAGTAAGATATACATAGGCAGTGCTGACAGTAGCTAAGTCAACAGCTGTGTCCCAAAATAGTCTATCCCTGTTGGATGTTATTTAGCTAAGTCGCAAATTCTAGTATGAGTGGATAAAAGTGCCATTTATAATGTATACTACACAAGAAAATTATATTTTTTACAGTTAACTATGAGTGACATTGAGGTAAAGCTGGTGGCTATACATATCTTCAGTAGATGCTCAGTGGAAAAAAGTGCAATATGTTTGCGGCAGTGCTGTGGGTCTGCAAAACAACTGCATCCTGTGAAATGAGGCCTGATGACCAACTTAGATGCAAGTTTCTCATAAGTGCTTGAACGATAGTTATCTTACTGCTGTGGGGAGTGCTGAAAGAAAAACAGGTCTGATAAAACATGCCACGCTGTAAGATTCTGAGAGCAAAAAGCCTGACATCTGACAGTAACAGCTGAGCCCAATGAGACTTTTATTTGAATTTTTTAGGGCGCCTTTTAACTTCTGGCCATGGGCAACAGATGGAAATGATTTTCTGCAGTTTTTTTTCTCTGTTGATCATTAGTCAATGTCCGATTTAAATATACTTACTAACTAAAACACAAGGAAGAACAGCGAGACGGACAAAATGTTAAACACGCAACATACCCAGCAAGACGCTTAATAAAATTCAAGCAAACACAATTGCAAAGACTTTCTACACTATTAGGGCTCCTCCCCAACATTCCTGAAGACCAGCTTTGTTTACCACTCTGGGGCTCGTCCTGCACAGGGCTGCAAATTGCAGAGAGCTGACAGATTGGGAGGCATTCAGGGTCTCCAACGCCTGTGTGCCACATAATGGAATAAGGGAGGTGCTGCGTTTCTGGTAATGATCTTGGGGCATGATAACTTTGGAAAACAGGCTTGGTTCAGCATCTGCTCAAAATTAAATACTAAGGACACCTCTCACAACAATATCCCCCTGCTTTTCTTTATTTACATCTACTGCTTTGTTATTGCCACAGCTCTCAGGGAAATAAATAAGAAAAGATAATGGTTTTCACGAAGACTCTCACTACCTTTTCAGCTTTGAAGCATTGAGAACAGCTGAGAGCAACTTAATAGTGAGAGCTGAACTATAGTATGACCGGTGGAGGAGGAGACTTCACTGGCACCACAGAAATGGCGGGACGTAAAAGTCAGTGCTGCTTCCTCCCAGTGAGCGTCACAGCTGACGAGAGCTGATAGCAACTTCAGACAGACACAATTCATAACAGACTGTGGTAAAACCGCTGCTAATGTGTGAAACATGATAAAAGAAGGCAGACTGGTATGTGGCAGAGAGAAAGGGGTCAAACACACGTCTCAGTCAGTTCGACTCAGTTAACAAGTATACGTACCACATAGTGTAGCATCTCTAACCAATTTCACAAATTCCTGAACGAACTCTTCTAGCAAAAGTCTGTCTGGGTTCGTCACTCAACCACAGAGACCACATTTCCTCCAATGCAGGACAGTTTACCTGAGATCTTTTGCAAGGGGCTAAAGTGGAAATCCTCATTGTTGTAACTCCTGAACAGAAAGGTGCCGCACCGTCTACCAGCTGTATCTCAATAATGTTCTGTTTTTAATCCAAACTATGAAGCACACAGTCAAAGCTACTGTACCTTTATCTGTCCCACATATCAGTTAAAAAAAAATCAATTGACTACACATGTGAGGATATGCCACTTCCTTGGGTGAATACTGAATAGAGTCTTAGGAAACAACCTCTCAATTAAAAGCTGACTACCAAATGACTGTAAGTGGCAGATGAAGTAAGTGTTAGCCTACACAATGATCAAAAACACAACTGCTGGGCAGACGAGATGTTTAAAAACGTCCTGCCTGTTTAAAAAAATGGTCCTGCTTGCTTTTCTTTCTTAAGTCTTACTCTACTCATCCCTTTTTGGACACCACTGTCTGTCGTCAAGCAGAAACTATGGCCTATGAGTAGTGGCGATGACAGACCTGAGAGCCTAATATTTAGAGTAACTGGAGTACACTGTGTCGATTCATGACTTTGTATGGTCAGGCTGGAGAAGATGGAGACGGCACATGCCTTGTGTTGGTGATGCTGAATATTAGCGTCACAATTTTTCATTTCCAATTCTACCTCTTTCCAGTAACAGACAGTGGTTTTCACTGGAATTTCTCAAATATGGACGTGTGGGACTGTAATAACACAAAGCAGGGTCTTGCTGAGTAAGAGCTTACATACTCCTCTAATTTTCTATAGATGTAATGGGTTTATGGCTGCAGTAGGAAAAGTTTTACTTTTAAATACCCATACTGTCAGTTCCAAAGTGCAGCTGATGTTAGCAATACGAAAACTCTAACTAAAACCTTTCTTGTCATCAAAGATTCTTGTCATCAACCAGATCACCCCCCAATTTGTCCAAATTCCACAAGTCTGTCATGGTCAGGAGGTTAAAATCTGGCTTTACACAAAGTAGTGTGTTCTGGCCTTAAAAGAGACCATCCTTGTGCCAGTGACTAAAATTCTGGTTGTACAGTCACTGGCAAGGCATCATGCTCTTGCAGAATAAATCAATACAATACAATCCAAACATGACGAAATCAAATTTGCCACAGGAGCAGGGACAGACTCAATCCAGTGTGACCCTTTTGAAGCTTTTCTGTTGAGTAGTGTGAATGCGTAAACACTACCTGCATGCTAAAATCCAATACAACAGCCCAGCTTTCAACACAAGCAGTGTTGAAAAAGGCCCAGACAAATGTTTTATCAAGAAATTCTTCCAACAGCTGCTGGGAAGAGCTGACTGAAACTCAATCCTCTGCAGCGCTCGTTGTTGTGGTCCACTGCCTGCCATCAGCCTCAGTCGGGTCAGAGGCGTTTTGATTCAATCTGCAGTCTGAAAGTACGCCTCAGGGACCAGAAAAACTCTGATGTAAATTCACAGAGAGCATTCCTCTGTTCAGACATGTAGCTGTGCTGCAAATAATCGACTCCCTGTGCGACATCTCCGCCTACTTAACAGTGGCATTCCTTTGGTGACGTTTCTGTGGTGAAGGAGAGGAAGACTTTTACATCAATGTGATGAAGTACCTGGATTAGTATTGTATACTTGTATAATACAAGTTTTGCCAGAAACAGAAATCACCATCTTGTTATTTTGTTTACAAAAAGGTTCTAAACTGAATTTTCCAAAAATGTACTACATCACAATATAAACAATATATACCATATACACTTAGTTACCAGTTAATTAGGTACATAACAGGTTATAATGTTCAGATTTTGCTATATAGGCTACATAAAGGAGGAGTTGAACATGAGGGCTTTGACTGGGCAGACATGTGTTATCACTACTTCTTTTTTAACCCCTTCCTCTGTTCATTGACGTGGTGCAGTGCCTTATTGACCGTTATCAACTAGAAAAACTCACTATGTAAAGTCTGGCCCAGGAGACTTCCTCTTGATGGAGCCACTCACTGATAATTCTGAAATACTGCACTGTTAGCTCGAGTACGTGAAAGAGTTGTCTGAGAGCAAAATATGTTTCTAAACTCTGCAGATTATCTGCCTTTCCGACCCTCTGTGACTTGTTGCTGCAGCTCATATGGCTTTGAACAGACAAGTCTGGTGTTGTCTAAAGGTGGAGCAAGACACATCTGTGAATGTTTAGTAATCTTTAACAAAGTCCATGTTTAGACTGTGGATGTCCATAGTTGTCCAACAAATAAGCCTAGTTATTGTTCCTTCATATGGCTGAGTTCATGAAAACTGTGACTTCGGTATAAATCCCAGCTCAAGTTTCACACAAATAAAACATAAATTATACAATTAGAAATAACTTAAAACACTAACATTTTAAATATGACATATCTGCATCTTCCCCTACACCCACCTCTGACAAATGTCTTCCTAACAAGAGCAACTACAAAAAGTGTTTCCTGCTGAATATGTTTTGCTGATGCATAGCTTCCCCTTCTGAACACTGATCGAAAAAAACAATGCACTCCGTTCCTGAGTGCAAATTTTATGGTTTTAAGATGGTGTTGTTGTCAGTACAAAAACATAAACAGTAAGGAGTCATGACTCCTCTTTCTGTGTGCATCAGACAAATTACACTGAACATAACTGCAAAAGCTACCACAGCTCTATCTGGTTTCTCAGTGGTTCCTCGTTTCATGCGATTCGGGGTTAACCACACAGTGCATCACTAACCCTGATGGGTGGCTCATTCTGTGCTCTTGAAAAGAGAAGTGGATATTGGTCCATCTCCTACATACCACTGTAAACTTCCATGTTGTTGTTGGCTACAAATGTCTGTACTTAGATCTGTCTTTGTGCTGCTGTAACACCAAATTTCCACTTAAATACATCAATAAAGTATTATCTTATCTTATAAAATGTCAGAAAATTGTGACAACAATTTCCTAAAGACCAAGATGGGGTCTTTAAATTACTTGTTTTGTGCAACCAACAGTCCACAACAGAAAGATATTATTTTTACACATAAGACAAAGATGCAAATCCTCACAATCAAAAAGGTTATATTTGACATTTAAGCCTGAAAAATGATCTGGTCAACTGAAAATCAAAGGCAGATTCTACATAATGTGTGATCACCTCCTGCTACTGTCTCAACTGGCATTTTAACACTCTGAGTAGTGATTCTAGAAATTGGATTTTGTGATATTACTTGTGTGTCTAAACTACGACCACTTCCATATCTAGTTCAAGGGATCTCACAGCTACATGGTCAACTTTGTCAACTTTGTGTCCCAGATCTGTCACAAAATGCATCCTGGTGTAATCAAATTATGAACGCTGCACTAAAGTCCCAAGAGCGTTTGTGAAAAGTGAAAGGTAGCGTTCAACACAAGTCAGCATTGTTCATGCAGGGTGGGTCATCTGGTAGTCCACAAAACGAGTCGGGTGCCCATCCCCCCCCAGCTATGTTTGCCACCCGGTCAGCCAGCCGGCCCCCACCTGCTGCTGAAAATCACAGTCCACTCTCAGTCCATTAGGTCCCCAAACAACTCAGCATGACTCTGCATCCATTTCCTTAATTAAACCACACCCAGTCATTGCTTTTCTCCCCAACAGGCTGTTGAAGGATCAGGAAGAACACCTCGTTTCTGGCTGCAAACACAGCATGTTTGAAGGAAACCCAGCCTACGTACAGGAATACCTCCTTTACTGAGCTAACATCTGCCATGACGCTTGATACTGAACTTAAACGTGCTGTCAAACTAGATGAGTGTTAACAGGTGAAGTCTGTTTCTTGAGACAAAGCATCAGAAAAGGAAAGTGTTCGATCTGATGTCCACCATCTGATGATAAATAATGGTTGAAAAGATTAATGGAACTGTTTATTCTCCTTTTCCTGCAATTATGCATGTGTTTGGATTGTATTATAATTATGAGAGCTATCAATAAAGATACCATGGACTAGTTAAAGTATTACCAATTGCATTTTTCATACTTGAACCTAATGGAACAGTTTAAGGGGGGCCAGGGGATGAAAAATGCTGTTTACATTTTGTGGGTTAATATAATCTTGATCAAATTATTCAAGGTGATTAATCAACTTAATGACCATCACGAGCATCCCAAAAAAAGAAAGTTGTGTGGTTGGCCCTTTCTAACCTTTCTGTGGCAAAAATAAAGGGTAGAATGATAAATAAGAGCAACTCGAGATGTGACAATTCTGACATGTATAAACATGTTCAACATGTGTTTAACATCTTAAAGCACATATGTACTCAGCTGATATAGCAGCCTGATCCTGGAAAGAGTTAAAGGAAGTCTGCTGTATATTTTGAAGAACGAACTGCAAGACCTGTTTGGGGTTTGTCTGTGCTGTGAAGGAGATCCCGATCTCCCAACCCTCCCCAGAAAGATGAGATAACGCATTCCATCTTAACTAGCTCCATACTATGTCGTGGAAAAACGACGTAACTGAAATATGGGGTGCTTTTTCCACCTCTTTCCGACTTGAACCCAGAGTTCACTCTGTCATTTTGATGTAGAGTGAGTATGATGACAATTTTTTCGCCCTGAAAACTTGTTGAATCCCCTATAGTCAAGTTTTAAGCTGTCCATTAAGAACTTACTGAGGCTGGATTCCATTTCCAACCTTATAAATTAAGTTATTTGCAAAGGCCTTTCAAATTAGATATTTTGTCCCCCTGGGGTGTTTTAAAACTGTTGTTTTTAACATATTTTATCGACGTAACTTGATGAAAATGATGATAAAAAACATAATTTAGAGAATGTATCTGTGACATTTATTGTGAGAGCTGCAACTAACACTTATTATCCTCACTGATTCAACAATGAGTTTAGTCTAAGAAGTCCATCAAATGTCTTGTTTTATCCAACTTTTCTTGTTCAAAAGTCACAGATATTCAGTTTACAGTGATATAAAACAGAAAAGCAGCAACTCCTCACATTTTTTGAAGGCTGAAAAAAGCTAGTTTTGCGTTTTTCTATCAACAAATATGTCGACACTGTACTAATCGATTGCCTGACTAATTGTTTCAGCTCTAGTTACTTGTCGCTCCTTTTTATGAATGTTTTCTTGCACTCTGGTCTCAGGTAGCACCTACCTACCTACCTGATCCTTCATTCCTAGTATTGTACTTTTTTGTAAAAAAGGGTTGTGCTCTTCAGGTAAATTCCCATTACAAGCAATATTCTGTACTTCTAAGAATGACCTAAAGTCTTTCTGTCAACCTTCTTCTGTTTCTTGCAGCATCTTCTCAAGCAGTTTGAGACTTTTCATGTCTCTGCTGTGAGGACTTCCAACATTTTACCACAGAAGCCATGAAGGGATGTTTGAACAATGATCATACATCCTCAAAGATACCCCCCCCCGACATGCTTCGTCTGGCCATCACTGGAAGGCCCGTCATCCATGACTCATATCTGACAAGTCGAGCTAAATGCTTGGTGTTGAGTAATGCTGAATGACCCTTCAGACTGCCCCGGACACTCCTAGCTCCTAGCCGAGCACTGCTCACTGTGTTTAAACATCACAACAATGTAACTAAGGGAAGTGACTCAGTAATCCACAGGGAGCCAGCTCTAGTCTACAGACATGGCTCCCCTCATGTCTACAATTACCAGGCCTGGTGCATATTATGTGCGCCCATGTGATCTGTACACACTGTACGAGATCAAAGACATACGTGTTTTTGCACCTCGATACGATGCTGTTGCTATGTCATTATGATGCGGTCTATAAGCCAAGACAGGCTAGTAATTAACCCGCAGCATTTTATTCCCATCTCACTAAATTGGGCCTTGCAGTAAGAACTTGGTGAGCACAGATTACTAGTCCAACAAATCAAGCTTCTCCCTGAGATTGACATGGGAGAGAGAGAAAAAAACACCCCCTCAGGCTGCAATTCCTGTACAGGAAGTGAATGAGGCAGGCAAGAACAATCTTGTCCAAGTTACAACAGTCCTGAATCACAGCTGAGGGCAAGGCTGAACAAGAGGCTCTGGATTCTGGTTAACCAATCTGGCCTGCTTTAAGACGTCTTGGTCTTAAAGTATCCTCCACCACAGTTTATACAGTCTATACAGCAGTTTGACCAGATATCCTTTCAAGATATTCTTTACAAGTCGACTTGTGGGGTGTTGTTCGATTTTCTTCTTCACGTATGCTTTGCCCAAAGACATGAAACTTCTGACGTAACTCATAAATGCTTCCTTCGTACACGTACAAACACAAATGTTACATCTACAAAGTTTCTTTTTATGACAATTTGAGAAATGCCTGGTTGGACAAATCGACCTAAGTGCTTTAACTGCATTCTGAAAAGGATACCAGGTGGCTCTGAAATACAATCTTGACTTTCCAAGGAAAGGAAAAAAATATCCTGATTGATGATTTTGAAGGCATTAGTTGGTATCTCAGACTACTTCAGACTCATTCTCTCATAAATAGTGTCAGTTGTTGAGCTCTCTTTTCGATTTAAAAGCTGTTCAATTAAAAAGAGAAAGACCCACAGAAATCCTTCAAAATGTCTGTACAAAACTTTAAAAAAGAAAAAAAGACAAAGACAAACCACACAACTAAAACTACAAATGTATCCTTTAGGTACTACCATATACCTCACTGTAGGACCATTGTTTTAATATGACAACTATGCCAAAAGTGTAAAACAAACAAAATACTTTTAGGCAGAAAAGTCATTACATGCGTTTTAAGAAATGTTACATATATCTGTAAGGTTTAAAGACCAAGTAAGATGTGTGAAAGCCTCTGAGGTAGTTTAGGCTGATAGTTAAAATGACTTTAAAATGGTGTTAATAGTTACACCATCTTCTCAGGCTTCAACCACCCATACTGCCCTCTTTGGTCATACAAAGCGGCTCAATGGCCTACTTTCTGTACAAAGCCCAAATTAAGATTTATTGGAGGTGCAGACTTGAGGTTTGGGTTGAAATATGCCAACATTTCACATGTCATGTTGTTAAAAAAAAAACGTATTGTTTAAGGGAATTTATAACTGTCTTTCGACAGCTAGCTAGCTAGTTATCGTTAATCCACACCCAAAGTTCGCCCCTGAATTCCTCGCTTCTCCCCTTTAGTCGTTTACTGTGTGTTTTCAGTCGCCTTAATCAAGGAAGACTGGTTAAATGTGACCAAAGTAGGTTAAAATAACAACACTTACCTTATACCGATGCTATACTGGCGTTTCTGTTGATTTAGAGTAACATTTGATCCCAAAAAGTGTCCTCTTTTAATGAAATAAAAACGGTTGCTGAGGCGAAGACTAGCTAAAACTATTATGAGGGTCCGCTTTGTTTCAGCTAACGTAACGGAAGGACGCAACGTTTCCAATCTCAACACGTTAACGGCTACCTGACTAAAAACGAATATTTACTCATATGGGCAATGTTAAAACTGAGATAAGTGGCGAGGAGTCCCCGGCTCGCCCGAACACGTTACAGACGCTGATCCGGTGCTGCTGCTCAGTCCCTTTTTTTTTTTTTAATGCCCCCGTTCAACAAACCTCTTCTTCTTATTTAGACCCCGCCCACACAGGACGAGCTGCGGCACGTAGAGGGCAAAGGAACAAACACACCGGAGATCCGTGAACCCGGCCTCACCTCGGATGCGGCGACAGGCGCGCGCACACTGAATATAGGTCAAAATTAACAATACACCTAAACAATTTATAGGATTCTAATAAGTGTTAAAACATATTAAACATGTATAAAATATGACGCATTTACATTTGAACAGTGGTGGAAAGTAACTAACTTTACTTAAGTATTGTACTAAAGTAGAGTTTTGAGGTACTTTACTCGAGTATTTCCATTTCAGGCTACTTTATACTTTTATTTCACTACATTTATCTGATACCTTATTAACACAAAATACAATCAACTAATAAATCATGATGTATTATTACAGATTATTGTAAGCCACCCAGCAGTATATAAAGCATAAAGCCCCACCTTTGCCAGCTGCAACATGAAACTAATGCTTACACACAATGCATCACAATTTATAATCCTATAATATAATATACATTATTGTGAAATCCATCAGTCTGTATAATGAGTACTTTTACCTTTGGTACTTTGCTGCTAGTGATGCTAATACTTTTACTTAAATAATATTTTGAATTCAGTATTTTGTTACAGTATTTTTACGCTGTGGTATTGCTTCTTTTCCTTAAGTAAAAGATCTGAGTACTTCTTCCATCACTGACTTTACTTACGCAAGGCTGGGTTACTTCTCCAGGGCCCAGGACTCCAGGGGCCCCTAAAACTCTACCTTTACTGTGTGTCAATTGAAAATCCAGTATTTACACACATTGTTCAAAAAGTGGAAGGGACAGGGGGGTTAATAGGGGCTCAGCAGGGGCCCTATGAAGTAGTGTTATCCAGCCATGTAATTTCCATTTTGTGCTACTTTATACTTGTACTGCACTGTATTTCAAAGGTAAATATTGTACTTTTTATTGCATTACATTTATCTGACATCTATAGTTACTAGTTACTTTTAAAGTAAACCATATCATCATCTTATCAAATATCAGTGCTGGAAAAAGTATTCAGATATTTTACCGAAGTAAAAGTAGCCATAAAACAATGTAAAAATACTCCATTACAATACAGACGTATTATCAGCAGCATGTACTTTAAGTGAGACTATCTAACCTTTGAAAGAAGAAATACCAATGAATGTACATTCTGTAATATTTTACATTACAGTAAAATGTTGTGCATTCATTGTTATAGATTAAACTACTCAAACTGTATGTAGTTAAAATGAGCTTCCAGCTGCAACGTAATAGTACAAATACAATATTATGATATGTAATAACATAACAGCAACAGACACCATTCTGTCAGCTTGATAAGTACTTTCACTTTTAATATTTTGTGTATATTTTGCTGATAATAATGATGTACAATTTTGAATGCAGAACTTTTACCTGTAATTGAGAATTATTACATTGTGGTACTGCTACTTTTACTTGAGTAAAGGATCTGAATACTTCTGTCACCCAGTGCTTTTCATTTCAGGTGAACAAACGGATGTTCATCCACAGTGTTTTCAGATGTGCCCCATCAACTTTACTTCCTTTCCACCAAACTATTTCAGGTGAACAACCACATGTTGATCTGCTGTGTTTCGGCTGTGCAGCTACCCATCACCATCACTTCCTGTGCAAACCCAGAAAGCGTTCTCTGATGCAGAGTTCACTTTCAGTCAATTTAAATGTCATTCAGAGCTGCCAAATAGTTTTGTCTGGTTTTGAAATAGTTGCTATAGTTACCTACATGCATGATAAAGTGCTGACATGGAGGACTGGAGCAGACATAAGACATCTGCCCAACGACACCTGGTACCTATCAACAGGTGTACAGGCCTAGAGATCCCAAAATATGCAAAGATCATGCCAGGCTGAATTTTGGGGAAATGTGTACAAAATGATGCTCCTGCATTTCCATTTGATGGAACGGTGGAGCCATATAATACATCTTGGGTTTTAATATTTCACTCAGGGTAAATGTCATATATCTTCAATGAAGAGCGGGAACAAGCTGATTATTGTATATATGATACTGTAAGGAAGTGTGGAATAAGATGATTTTGACAACCTTAAAGCTGCTTTAAGGGGAAATAAAAGGGGAAAAATACATTTTAAAGTGTTTAAAGGTGGCCTCACCCACATAAAAATGTTTCAGAAGTAAAATAAAATAACTATATGATATATTTAAGGTTTTATACAGTGCAATAAAATGAGTATATTCAAATATCTCTTGTTAAATTAAACATTATGGCAAAATAAATTAAGTAAAAGGACAAAGTGAATAATCAAAGACATGCTGTAATTAAATATTAACTTAATGCAATTTGGTAGAAAAACAAAAGGAGAAGCATAAAGCTACATGGGAAATGTAACCTTAATATAGTAACATTAAATGAAAAGCACCAAACTAGACACCTCTTTCAGAGTGAAGCAGCGGAGGAACTAAAGGTTCCCACATTTAGCCTCTGTAACTGTAACAACTGTAAAATGTGTGATGAGTATGTAGCAGCTGATGCAGCCAGCTGGCCATATAACACATGAAGTCACCATCTCCATTACACATCTTTACATCACCGCACCATCATCCTGCCACATACCTCTGGTAATCCGTCCAGGGAGAGTCTGCTGAGCGCTTCTCTTCAGTGTCAATTTCACACACATTGTTAGATGGGAATAAAAACCCCAGACGCTACCGCAGGCCTCTGATGACCGCTGCTTTCGTTCAGGGCACATCAGAGAGAAATGCTCAGGCAC
Organism: Enoplosus armatus; assembly: GCF_043641665.1. Taxonomy (NCBI): domain Eukaryota; kingdom Metazoa; phylum Chordata; class Actinopteri; order Centrarchiformes; family Enoplosidae; genus Enoplosus; species Enoplosus armatus. Next base: position 3,962,951 of record NC_092193.1, on the reverse strand, counting down.
AGGACAGAGTTTACTGTTTTACTTTCCCCTTTAACGTATTCTGAAATTGTAATTAATCAACTTACCACAAACCGATTGACACACATGTGAATAGTGCCCAGGCGATTTGATGTTTGAGTTATTAAGAATATTGTTTTTCAAAATTGAAAACTGATGACGCAATTTGAGAGAGTCAGGGGCAGCAGAGGTGAATGGTAGAAGCAAGTTTCATGTACATTTACAATGTAGGCATGACACCGTGTTTGCACTACTTTGTGCCACGTAGCTTATGTTCTAAATGTTCAATAGCTCAAGTAATAATAGGTTTTCATACCTCAAGTATTGCTTCATACACTACAACTTCTTGGACTCTGCTGTGCAGCCCGGAGCGACTGCACTGACACTCTTTGCAACACAGAAATGAGACAGCAAAGAAGTGCAACTGCAGACACTGAAACCAGCAGGGTATGTGAAAGTGGTACAGGGGCGCCGACTTGGGCTGGAAACCTCACCTCACAAGAGATCCGACTGAGCCGAGCTGAATGTTAACGTGGCTCATAAAACATGTTCACCGAGCTGAGGCTGACGGTTTCATCAGAGATGTAATGCATTTGGTTTTTGTCTCTGACTCGTTCTGCTGATATACATAAATATTTTGAGAGGCAACGCTGCCACTCTGTGGTCAAAGCGTGAGACGGCCCACAGGCGATGATGCTTACAGTAATTAATACACACATTATATGAATGCCAATCCACAGACATTAAATCTTTGTGTATCGTATGAAGGTTTTACTCATCACTTAAAATTCTACAGGTAATAATACATATTTAACTTCACCACCAGCTCAAAGTGTACCTTCAGTTCCTCTAATGTTCTTAAGTTTAACTTTGATTCCTCACGAGTGTAATGATTAAAATGGGCATGAGGATTTCTGTTTGCCATTTTTGCTTTTGTTGCAGCTTTACAAAAATGCAAATCTTCATTAAATCTCCAAGGAAAGTTACGCCTTGTGTTTATTGGAGGACTTCACGCTGTTAGCTGGCTCTCTTAGCTTTGTATAAGGGAAGCTCAATGCGAGGACAGTACACAAAATGTACTGTTTTTATACTAGTAGGCTGATTTTGTTCACTATGGACAGAGCAAGGCTAGCTGTTTCACCCTGCGTGAACCGCTAAGCTAAGCTAACCATCTCCTGACTGTAGCTTCACATTAAGCGTACAGATGTGAGAGTGGTATCAATCAACTCCCGGCAAGAAAGCGAATCAGTCTGATTATAACCTTAATTTCCTTATGCCTGATCTTTAGAGGCTTGAATCAGCCAAATTATGATTATGTGATGAAACCCACACCAGAAATCTTTCTTCAATAATGGAGTTCCAATAAAAATTAAACACCAGTAACACCAGTAAAGGTTTGTAATTTAGCCGAAACCAACCTTTCTCTCAGAGGTAGGAAAGAAACAGTAGAGCAGCTTTTACTTAAAACATTTATTTGATCCAATTCTTTGGAATGTAATAGTCAATGATCAGAGTCTGAGACAACAGAGACGGATGAGTCTGGGTGCTGACCAGAAAGTCAAAGTACAAACAATACTTTTAGTCACTTAAGGCCTCACTGCTTTTCCATTTTTTTTTACTTCCTTATTTCCTTTCTTGTTTTTTTTTTTTCTGGATCTGAGACAGCAAAAAATTACAGAAGCAGTATTGAAAATAAAACATTTTTTCTTGTCATACAAAGAAAGAAATAATAAAACAATGGCACGTACATCAGTGGCAAAAACACAAGGTGATATTATACCAAGTAAATAAAATTGTTACGTTTCAAAGAGACGCGTATAAGCTTTTTCCAGAATGAAAAACATCTCTGTAAATTGTACTTTTCAGAATTCTAACGTTGTCATCTGAAACCGTGTTAAAAAGAAGCAACAATAACACTGTCATCTCCGTCCTTCTCTCTCTTTTCATAAATCAACATCATAAACACAGATTTTTTTTTTAAATATATCAGTGCAACATTTGTTTTCACATCTAGTGCTGCAGCATCCTTTCTTGTTTAAAGGGGAAGGAGCTTTTTTTTTTTATTGATGTCTGGCTGAAACATTAGAAACACATTTTAGACTATTTCAGAATTATGTTTTGATACCCATAATCTTGTCTGGTCCTTTTGCTGTAAACATACAGGTATGTAGTTGATGTTTTACTGAGAAAAAAAACACAATTGAACCAGCGGGATGTTGAAGAGCCGATAAAGAACATCTCAACAGTCAGAGCACCTTAGTTTGATTGGAAATGTTCCTTCAGTCGTTACTGAAACCAGACGGTGATTTGATGTGAACTGAACCGATTGAGGAGGTGGATTTCCTTTACAACAAAAACTAAAGAACTTAAGAGCGTCTCTAAAGCCTCATCTTACAGGAAAGCATTGAGAACTGACGCTATATCGACTACTGACAAACAGTCTCACTTCACATTTTGAGCTCACATGATGCCACATAATGCTACATTAACAATGGGCAGATTTAACGTCCACAGTGCAGTGCAACATGAACCACACTGGAACAAACATTGTTCTCCTGGTTGCCAGTGGCAATATGTCGAACTATCATACCTGCTTAATGGCTTTTTAATCTTTCTCAGTAAAGTATGTGTCAGTTTTGATCGGCATAAACAGACATCGAGTGAGAACTGTCCTGTATTTTATCACAGAGTGAACATAAAACATCTGTTGGAGGTTGACGAGGTTGTTCATCGATACCAATGAGTTAGTGATGTCCGGCTTTCAAGACTCAGTCCTCCCACCTTTACAGTGCTATGAACAAGTGACCAGTATCACAACACACTTAGCTACAAAAGCTAAAACACAACAAAGCAGTATTATCAGTACAGTATTTATAAGGCTTGTTGTTGTCAGTTTTCAAAGGAATCAGTTTAAACTGACTTTCATCCAGGAGTTTATGTCCTCACAGACTCTTAAGTTGTTAAGAGGGTCACTGATCACTGTCTATTACAGGAAATAAGGCCCCTTTGCAGTGTTGATAGCTTAGGAAATGCTCCTGCAAATAGAGAGTAAAATGGGGATAAATGCAGCAGAATCCCACAGGAAAAAAGCAAAGAGACATCAAAAAACAAAGACACAGTGCTTTCACTGCAAGTTTCCTTTTTTAAAATCCAATTTTCATGATTTTTTAAAAATATAAAACTGAAAATGATGAGCCCTGCGGTTTTACAAGGCATTTCTGTGGGGTTGCTGCTCTGATTCGCTAGTAAACTCTTTCGTCTTTGTTGTGAAAATGTGAATTAACTGTGTGTGTTATTTCCAGGACACTGTATCTCAACGGAAATGGACAAGTGAAGCGAGAATTAGACAGGATGAGCCGCTGCAATTAGTCACCTGTTGGGGTTGTTAAACATTGTTTTGCTCCATTAAAGTTCCTTCAAAGATTTCTCCTCTGATAGTCAACACAGGAAAAACACCGACAGAGAGTACAGCATTGTCACGGCAGACATTAACTCTTGCTTTTTCAATCAAGACAGTCAGCATTCAGAGCCTCCACATCCCGTCAGCTCAATAAAAGATGCTGATGGACCCGAAGAGAGACACTTGAAGTTTTTCTGAAGGCTCCCAGACTGCTGGACACACTTCTGCTTAAAGTTTGAACAGTCATTTTGTGTGCCAGTGAGAAACCGTTAGCAGTGATATAAAATATTTCAATCCCGATGAGCCATCCTCGACGTGCTGTCATCATCTTAGCGGTACTGAGGTTGTCCGTTTTTACCCTGTACATAAACATCACTTCCCATGAGGCATCTCTGAGGCATTCCTCCATAATCTCAAAGCCATTTCCATCGTTGTAGAAACCTTCCTGTTCCTTCCAGAGCACAAACAGAAACCTAACAACGACAAAATTCACAAAATGGCAACCAGATCGTATTTGTAAAAGAAACACAAACAACAGGTTTTGTTCAAATTGATATTTTCTGTACATTTTCTGACTTTTGGAGATTAGGGCGAGTTTGATTCCAACACAGAAAGGATACTGCGGCACTGGTGTCTTTTTCTATAGAAAGGGCGCTCAAATATATTAAAACCTATGTACAATATGTTGGATGTGTCATGTGCCATGAAAACGAGGCATTCAGGGCTCCTACACATTTTCCATTCTGAAATAGTTTTTCCAAAGCTTTCCAAAACCTAAACGTTAACTTGGATTTTATCATTTGTGTGTGAGTACTGACTGTCATCAAGGCCAGAAGATCTTCGGATCTACACCAACACATGTGATATGTGACAGTGCACTACAACACGAAACATTTGGAGGTGTATAATCACAATCTGGAAAAGTACAAAATTAAGTTTTCCGGACTTTTCCACACGTTTGTGTAGGAACCCTGGACCGGAACGAAAACAACCAGCTGAAAAAAAGGCAACAGAAAAAATTGGAGGAAAGAAAAAAAAGGCACTGTCGGAACTAGACACAGGTCACGATGGTACCCGCCTTCACACACACACACACACACACACACACACACTTCATGTACACAGATAAACATGAGTGTAACGTACACATACATGCCTAGCTAGACACATACACACCTTAAATGCAGATGTATGAATGTGACACACTTTCTCTCACACACACACACACACACACTTCATGTACACATATGTGGCCAGCTAAAGAGCCAGATATCAGAACAGCGATTTCTCACATCCTCTCACACTCTTTCTGTGAAACTATGACATCTGAAAAAAGAAAAACAAGAAAAACAAACAAACAAAAAAAAATCTAATCTTTCCAGAAAAGTACACAAACGATACTTTCATCTAAATTGGTCTCAACACCAGCATGTGATTACATGAAATCAACAAAGCACGCCGAAAAACAAATAGAATCCTTAGTTTTCTTCTTTTTTTTTTTTGCTGTACAGATTCTTTATACACAGTGCCCCCTACAGGTCAGTCCCTTCCACTGCCGCTCCTGAGAAAAAAATTACATTGGCTCACTTTCAGCCCACCCTGCCGTCCCACTGGTGGCTTCAGCCCTGTGTTCCTCTCGCTTGATTGGCTGCATCACGTGTCCACGCGGAGCAATCGCAGCTCCGTCTCTCTTTTCCCCTCACGCCTCTGAATAGTTAGTCTGTCCGTTCATCTTGTCCTTCTTTAGCTTCACGCCGTCCACCAGCTCAAAGTTATAGTTTTCCAGGGCAGATAAGTTTCTGTCCGTCATGCTGCCCTGCGAGCAGGCGCAGTACAGCACGACGCCGCAGATGGCGCCCAGGAAGACGCCCAGCGCTGACATGGCGATGATGGTGATGAGGATGGGGTCCAGGGTCTTCAGCATGTTGCCCGGGCCGCCCAGCTCGCTGGTCTCCTGTGAGAGGGAGTCCATCGCTGCAAGAGAGAGAGAGAGAGAGAGGCTTAAAGGACCATACTGGTGGTTTTGCATGTTCTGAATCATAAAGTACAAAAGGCAGCCACCTGCTTTAACTTAACTCATAGAGAAAAATAAACAAGTTCAGGTCAACTGTTTCTTGTAACAGACTGTCTATCTCAGTATTGAAGCGTATGGAAATAACGACTGGCTGGACAGCAAATCAATACAAAATCTGTGGTACACTTTGGAAAAATGGTCAGGAGTAATGTTAAGTATATGTAAGTATGTGTTCCTTAAACATAGAAATACACTGATGTGGTCCTTTAAGATGTCAAAAAACAGATTGTGTGCGACTCAGAGATTTTATGAGGACAAACAGCATAAACATTTTTACTTTTGGAGAAGATCACGTCTTATTTTGGAATCAATTTAATGTGTTTCATTTGTCATCCTAAGGACTATTTGTCTCACTGTTTTTGCTCAGGACTGGTCAGTAACAATCCTGGACATCCTTAATGAGCGGCTGCGCTTGTGAAAGAAATCACTGTGTATGTGCAACCAAAATGAACATAATGACACTGTAATGACAAAATTGGAGTCAGTGATGTACTCACGTAGGATGAAGATCTCAGTTGGCGGAGACGTAGGAGCTTCTGGATCTGGAGGGAAAAAACAGCCTCCATTAGATTAAAGCACAGCGGCACAATACACACAACGCAGAACTAAACTAAGAAGAGCAGGTGAGAGAAGTTAAACAAAACAAAGAAGAGCAACTTAATGACCTGTGAAACCAGAAAGACTCATTTGAGAATTCATCTCCTGCCCTGAGAATCGTTTTGGGGAAGTACAACAGTATCACAGTATACATTTGGTAAACTAAGTTATAACAATACAGTACACACCCTTGCAGTCCTCAGCACCGAGTCCATCAATGATCTGGATGTTGTCCACAGCTATGTGACCTGCACTGCGTCTGTCTGCGACGCCTTCCACAACCACCTGCAGATATACAACAGCACGCGGTCAGATGGATCGACACACAGCTAACAGTCACTCTGACAGCTAAGATGCTGCGTGCTCAAGTTCTTCACCTGAAACCCTTCAACAAACCACCCAAACCGAATCTTTAAAGGTGCAACATGCAACTTGTTGTACATCCCTGGTGAAATGACAACATACAATAAGAAGAAAATATCTTTTTGCATAATTACTGCCTTTCTCTTGATATGAATAGCTTTACTTCGATAAAACAATAAAAGAAAAGAAAATCCCTGGTTTGACTGCGGCCGGGGACCTTTGTTTCATAATGATATTAATAAAAATGTTTATTTATGGAGCACTTTTCAAAAACCCAAGTAGCAAACAAGGCAGCAAAATAAACAAACTCTAAATTCATTACATTTTATGTGAGTAATGTGAGATAAAGACAAATATAAGCTTTAAGAAGATTTAAAAGAAAACAAATCTGTTTTGATCGATCTACATAGTTCTGCTTATTTACCTGAAAGCAGATTCATGCTTTTTTTGTCACATTTAGAAAGAAAAACTAAACTAAGCAAATCTTAAAACAACAGGGTGAGGATCTGTCATTACTCGTAGGTCAGATAACAGCACATCAACACGATTTGAGACAAATGGAGAGAGAAGGCTCTATAAATAATAAGCTTTGATGTCTCAGATTGAAAGCTACAAATAGTCATCTTTAAGAATCCTTTACAGTCACTTTTATCCTTTAAAAAGACAAAAAAACCACATGATACATGATAAGCTCTCATATGAAGCATTTCTGACACATCCAGGATGTGTGTTACCTGATATGAGACACTGGAGTGTGGCAGTAAAAGCCGCCCCTCCCTCCACCGGCTGCCCTGGTGACCGCTGACCGTCCACAGGATCTGCCCCCCCTCCGCCTCCCTCCTCTGCTTGATGTGAAGAGCTCCGGCGTGTTCACCGAACATGTGATACCAGAAGGACATGCACAGGTCGGCGTCCGGTGCGGTGATGGGCAGGCTGACCAACCTCGCCGCCTTCTCCTCTTCATCATCATCTTCGCCGGTTTTACTTGGTGCGTCTGCGTCACTCAGCTGCATGTAGATGAAGTTTCCCGGTCCGCCTGCGGGGGGCAGCAAAAGGCAAGGTAAGAAAAGGCTGTGGGCTGCGTTTAAGGCCTCCTGACAGCGCGGAAAACACATTACTGCAGATGTGCTGACTCTTTCAAATACTCGATTTTTACCATCATTTCAAAATAAGACCGTAAATACAGCCTGTAGTGCTGTTTTCTGAACATTATGAAGCTTTATTGTGACAATAAGGGTTCATTATGCATTCACTTTATTGCATTCAGTTGATTGCTTCCTGTAAATATCTGTCTGTTGTGGTCTTTTCATAAAGTAATACTTCGTAATATCTGTGTAAAGTTTTAGTATTGAGCTTCGCACACTCCCAAAGACATCACATTCAAGGACTTTGCAGTTTTTGACAAGGACTCAATATCAGCATGCGTCAGGAGCAGATTTGACTCGACATCACAAAGGGCTCATTTTTTACTTGTGATCTGGTCAAGTCAAGAAATCAAGGTGAAACCATTCATTTTAGAGCTGCTGCCGTCTCCATAAAAACATCCATCACAGGAGGTTTGAATGGCGAGAAGGACGGAGAGCTGAGGCATACTGATAAATCTGAGGGCTGTATTCCTTAAAAAGTCAAGTTTTTCAAGGCCGTCCATTAATTTTCAAAGAGTTCTGCTCTGGTCTATTCACCAGTGCTGATTATACATCGCATTCATAGACAGTTGTGAAAAGAGTTCTGTTTCTTTGCATTTCTTTACATTTAGAGTCACCATGTGTTAGCCTCATTAATGTATTGTTTTGGACAGCTCTTCGTGTCTTAAGATGCCATTTAGGTTATTTTTACTATTGTATTCGACATCTTATTCATGACGTTGTGATTGCTTTTCTGTTTAATTTAGATTTTCTCTGTCATATATCCAATGAGGTTCTCGTAGTTAAATAAAGAATAAACTTAAAGTTATTGTTGTTCTTGCTTCTCAGTGCCGAGACAATGTCGCGTATGAAGTTCAGTCAAAGGTTCAATTTATTCATCCATAAAAAAACATGGAAATTACAGTTCTCCCATTCTTATCAACCAAAGCACAGAAAATAAAACCCCATGAAACTTTCTTTACTGTCTAAAACTTTCTATTGTTAAAAACTGTTAAAAAGAACCATCCAAACAACAACAACAGTCTGAACTCTCGTTCCTATAAAAACACTATTTTGGGAACGGATGTCTCATTATTATCCGAGGATGTCCGAGATTTTAATCTCGTCTCCGTTTGTCCTGTGAGACCTATTGACCTTTATTTACTCTGGTAGCTATCGCAGTCTGAAATAATTTCACCTGTGTATCTTTAGTGTGTTCACATCAATATGGACCCACTTATGGAATTATCTGCCTCTGTCTTTGGTCTGTCTCACAATACAGAACCAAAGGAGCGGCTCCAGGCTGAGCATAACACCATAAGCTCATGATAGTTTTCCATGTTCACAAACTTTCCTCAGAGTATGAATAAGGTTATTGTGTCCAACGGGAATTTCTGTCTGACTGTAGCGCGTTATTTAAAGCGTACAGTAGTTAAAAATATTCCATCTTCTAGCAAAAGAGGTTCAGGCAGGCTGCTTTCAACAGCTGCCTGGTAACATGGAGAGCCACAGAGTGCTCTCGCAAAGCATCTGTCGAGTGGTGCTGGTTGGAAAGAAACCCTCAAACGCAAAGGTGAACGCACATCTACCTACCTGTGTGGTCGAGGGTCGGCCCTCTGTGGACGGCAGGAGCCCCGTTGGTCTGGATGAGCCACTCAGCCCCCGTACCGGCCTCTCTGTTCCAGCCGCAGAGCGACGAGAAGTCAAAGTTACAGGCGAACCACACGTACGCTGCAGCAAAGAGAGAAGGGCAGTTGGAGGTTTTCGGTTAAGATGTTTCATGGTTGTTTATATGAGTCGTACTGTTGGGAACTTGACAATTAATATATCTATTCCTTTTTCAAATAGAAGATTCATTGCTTGGTAACAAGATGCCAGAGTTCAGTTTCATATTATATATAAAAACCCAGAGTGATTCAGCTTATAATGACGTGAGACAAGAGAAGCTATATTTTCCTCATAATGAAGAAGCTGGAAACGACACATATTTGTTGTTCTGTTGATTGACTGATTGATTAACTGACTAATCGTTTCAGGGCTAGTTTGCACTAACTGTAAGTTTCAAAGACTTTCAAAAACCAACCATAGAGGAATGAGTGTCCTTGAAATTGAATCATATCCCAAGCACTTATCAATTATCAGTAACCTTATTTCTAGCTGTCACAGTAAAGACCTCACTGTGCTTAAAAGGAAGCACTTGACTGCACCTGAAGACCTCTTTCTGACCTCAAAATCATCATCATCTGAACCGAGTATACAGGATTTCTTCTCTCTTTTTTCATCCTTTACACAACTTTTCCTTCGTACAACTGAGCACAACACCACGGATGCCTTCGAGGGGAGACTGTAAAGTCCGCTACGTTATCCTAATTTGTATTATTCATTGTGCCAAGATTACAAAAACTTGGTGATCAAGGAGGCAGCGTGATGGAGCCAGGAGGAGGCTATGATGGCAGGCTTTTGGAGTGTGGCTATTTGGAACAGCAACGCTTTAGCCTCTGGACGTGGTGTTTGTTTCAAGCACACTGAGCCCTTAATCAGCCCTCAAATGTTCCTAGAAGTATTAGCTGCTGGACTCAGTTCTGTGTGACAACCAATCCTCTGTTTTACAGGCTACAAACTGCGATCACGTACGGTGTTCACACACTAAATTGGCTCCAGTTTAGAGGGGGAGAGGAGACAGCCTGAAGAAGTAACCGCACGTCTTGTAACATCAATATTAGAGAGCTGTTCCTGCTGTATTATAAATTGCATTGCTTGTGGAAAAACATATCGCACGCAACCAAACAAAAGGCTCGTGCAGATGAAGTGGGGTGAGAAAGACAGAGAGACAGCTGTAATTGTACACTTTCCCTCCGCACAGAACGCAGGAACTAAGACGTCACCACTGACAGAAAACAGCGCCAACACGTACATATGTTTGGGATCAGGACATCAAGAGAAAGAGAGACGGAGAGGAATGGAGGGAAAGGCGTGGTGCCACCAACATGCGGATGTGGCCCCCGGAAAAAACCCAAAACAGACCCCAAAAAAAAAAAAAAACGACATTTCTCTCCTTCCTTTCTGCCTGTGCCAGCAGTCGACTGGCGGCAGCGGTTCACCACAGCATCCAAGTGAACGCAGAAATCTCTGAACACTGGACATGTTTCTGAGAGGCTAATAGGATGCAGAGATGACCGTGGAGCTGGTAGCCCCCCCTCCAACCCCAAGCTGTCTTCACGCGATGCTTCGACTCGGCTAATTGAGACCCAAGAGGCCTTTATTCTCTCTCTCTCTCTCTCTCTCTGGCTCTCACTATACCTTCACTCTCCCTTTCTCTTTTTGCCTCCACCTCTGCATCCTTCCCTTGTCTCATCTCTATTCGCTGCTCCTGTTTTGCTACCTTTCGGCCGATTCACCGCTCTCCTTCTTCGTTTGGCAGTTTACTCCAAATGAACTGAATGTGGTGCATTCACAAGGGATGATAAACTCTGACACGCTGCAGAAAATAAGGCTAGGTGACAAAAACTAAGCACTGCTTTCGGTTTGAAATGCAGAGCGTACGTGGACTCACCAACCTCGATGTCTCTCTATACAATCACACCCTTTTTGTGCCTAATGTTTTCCCACCATGTGTCCCAGTTTTCCCTCTGCTGCTGAACCCACTTCCATACGATACAGTTTGAACCTCAAATGTCCTGAGCCGGTTTCAACTTGTTCCTTGATCACTATAATGTGCTGGTTCCCAAACTTCAATCTGAAGAGGTCACAAGATGACTTTTCTAAATAAGTTCCTTGCTTTCTTCTGGTGAAATAGTAGATATCTTCACCTCTTTAGGCCTAATGCGCACAACCAAGGCCATAACCTGGGAATAGGAGTTACAGGCGGACATTGCTTTGCCAAAAAGATCCGTAACCACTGCTATAGTTCAGTCTCACATGAGCATTTGCTGCTACGTTTCAAGCCATTGCCATGTAGAACACGAGGTAAATAAAACAACCATTATGTCACAAATAGCCATTTGTCTTTATTGCTTTAACTGTGTTGTGCTGCTTTTTGTTTCTTTCTCTTCACGTCATTCTTTTTCTGAATCGCTGATCGCTTTCTCATCCTCTCCGTTCCATCTGTCTTCCCCTCGCAGTTCAATTCAACTCAGTTAGATTTACTGGCATGACCGATGAAAAAACGTTATCAAAAACAATGCAGATGTATTTTAGAGCGAATCCATCAAGGTTTCTCTCTGCAGTCCAGTCGTGTCAGGGCTGAGCAGTGTCGGGCTAAAGTCTCATTTGTGAACTGGGGCAATGAAAAAGCCATTTACTCCCATGGAAGTCAGTTTCATTGTTCTCTGTGACTGCGGTCAGTACTCTTGGTGACACTGAATGATGGGACCGTTGGCTGAATTAATGAAGTGATCTGGCAACCCTGAACTGGCACATTTATTTGTACATCTGCCGGTAAAATTGTTCACCTCCACTTTAAAGTTACTGTACAGTTTAGAGAGGAGAAGAGAGGAGAGATGAAGAAATAGAAGAGATGAAGACAAAAGAAGAGGAGAGGAGAGGAATAAATGAAAGATGAGAAGAGTAAACATGGAAGCAGATTGTGGCGGACATCCTCACCTGGTATGAAGTCTATGATGGGGTCAGCCACGGTGGTGCCTGCTGCTATAGACAGATGGGACAGTCAGAGAGGGGTCAAAGGTCAGGTGTTTCGGTCCCACCCACACAGATGCCGACACATACTCAACACACCTCAGTATACGAGGAATCAATACTAAGCTTTTATGCACTCAAAGGATGCAGTTTTTGTTTTTGGATACGAATGTTTTTCAGAGAAATCTTTACTTTCCCCGTCCAAGTCCTCAAAAGTGATAATGAAGTTTTATTGCGTACGACAGTAAAAGGGAAGATAAAGGAGAATTTTAAAACTTAGATGGGCCTTTTTATCTTTTGCTCTACTTAAAAAACGTGACATAAAATTAAAGTTAAAGAGAGTTTCCTTTCTGTCAAAATGGAGGAGCACCATCGCAGTAGACATGAAAGAGATGACTGAAGAGTTTAATCTCATTTCGCTTCTTAAAACAGACTCTATAAGCAGACTTATACAAATTATTCAAATGCAAAATGCCTTCGTTTTTAAAATGTCAAATGTTTCATATTTAGCATTTTTAGTTTTTATTGTTTTGCGTCTTGGAGCTACATGAATAAAAGCATACACTCAGCGATGGAGGAGGCTTTACCCGTCACAGTGTCGTAGTCGTCGGGTGCCTCGGTCTCGCCGGCACAGTCCGGTCGTCCTTCCTCACAGTCTGGAGCCAGGGTCGTGCCGGGGACGGTGATCGGTGCTGTGGTGGTCGCTCCAAACGTGGTCATGGGAAGTGTGGAGGCGATGGCCGTGGTGGGGGGTGCTGTAGTTGTAATGTCTAAATAGGGAGGTGTATGAAAGACAAGTACGTTAGATTTCCTGCTCCGTTCTTCAGTCACTTAAAAATAAAGAAACATCAACAGAGGAAATGAAAAAAGTGGAAACGTTTAACATTAAAAGACATAAAGGCCGGACTGCAACACATTCATTTATCATATAAAAGATATACCCAGTGGTTTACACGCAGAGTGTGTGTTAAAGTGGGTGGCCATGCACTTTGTTATAGTGGCTCAGTTAAGATGTTTATCTACAAGGTTTATTGCACATGGCCTTTTCCCACTGCAAGGACTTTTCCAGGAACCCCCCCAAATAAGTCCCTGCTGAGGGAGCACTACTTTCCGATGGCCTAAGAACTGTAAGGGCAGAGATTGCAGCATTAAATGTTGCTGACTGAGCAAAGACAAACACAACTTGACTTCATTTGCCAACTGTTGCCAACGGTTACATACTTGAAGAGAAAAATGCAGTTAAACACTACAACAGAAAAATGAACTGAAGTTTTCAGTGTGATCCTTCTGTGTTGCCGCCCGAGGAAACAGTTGCTATATAATCTGTTATCAGTCTAATGAACCTGATCTTCATGGTTCCTGTGTTACGGTAGAAATGACAGCAGGAACGTTTATTTATCAGATGGGACTCAAAAATAACAAGCAGCTGAGTGGATCAACGCTACTTTTGAGACAAAGTGCTGTTGCTCGTTGCTTGCAAAAGCAAAAAAGCATCTAAAACAAAGCTGTTGCTGCTTTTGAATATATTATCAGTCTAATCAACCTCCTAAGACGTGGCAGAAACGCAAACAGGACTGTGCAAAAAGGGACTTCTGGTTGGCTTTTTGGTCGAAATGGGCCAATATGTGCCACTTATATGACAAATAAATCTTAAAACCGGGACATAATTCCTTAAAGATACTAAAGATGCTAAAAAAAAAAAGGGACTTGGACAAGATCTGATGAAACTGATGTTCACCAGATTGGAAGAAGCACTGAAATTAAAGGGGAGAGAGAGGGAATCATGTATCACCACAGCACGACATGTACCAGTTACATTTAGGAGGATTTAAGGACATCTATGCATTGTAATAACATCTGAAGCTTTGGCATTACATCATTAATGCACGGGGATTGTGACTCATTTGGTGAAAGAGATATTAGGTTGAACGGCAGACACTCTCATTGACAATCCTGCAAAAAAATACTGTCTCGATTTTTCTGGAGATTGAAGAGCCGGCAATCTCGTTTCTCATCAAGGACCAAAGCGATAACGACAGAAACTCTTGTATCTTGTTAGGCTCTGCCGTGCAGTCGATGTCTGGTGGTGTGTTTTTATGGAAATGAAGCAAATTGAACTGGAATTAGCATATGTAGGCTGTGTAAAAATCACAGATGGTCTGCATGTAATTAAACTTATTAAGGAAACGTGTCTGCGACGTTTTGAGTGGGATGGAGGTTCGCTCTCTCAACAGGATGTAAGTACATGATTTAACTCAAAGCTTGAAGCAGCAATGAACTGATCTGCAGGCGTGTTGTGGGCTTGTTAGCTTCTCTGCTGTTTTTGCTTCAGTTGCAGTGGAGGAGGAATGTAAGTACATTTACTCAAGGTTTTACGTGTAGTGGAGTGTTTTTACAGTGTGGTATTAGTACTTTTACTTAAGTAAAGGATCTGAATACTTCTTCCACTGCTGTTCAGCTGGCCTCTTGATGTCTTTGTGGAAACAGGAAGACACTCTTAGATGAATCAACAGAAACACTTCTTGAGGAGTTATTCAATAAATCCAAATGAACTGCTAGTTAAGTGATCCTACATCCAGCACCTAATGTTAAAAAGGCTTTTAATATTAACTGTAGTACAATTTGGTTATTTAATAGAATGAAATCAGCTTGTTTAGCTGTTGAGAGCCCTTGAGGTCAAAGCTTTATCATTATGTGCATTAATGCCTCAGTGAGCATCAAGGTACTGAGAAGGCTGTGATTCAGATCATTGATACTTGATTGCTAATGTGTGTGTTTGAGTGTGCGGGAAGATGTGTGTGTGGGCTTGTCTGTATCTTTAAGTGTCTTTATATGCATCTGTGTGCATTTTCCAGTGTTCACATGTGGTTTGCATCCATTTGAGTGTGTACAAATGTGTGTGGGTGCGTGCTTTTAGCAGTCAGATTAAAGCGCCTCTTATGTCTCCTGTGTGTGTGTGTGTGTGTGTGTGTGTGTGTGTGTGTGTGTGTGTTGTCTTTGTTCCCCTAAAAAAGTAAAACTCTTCATGCTGCTTCAAATACCACACTCTGTTTTTCCTCTCTCTTTTCTTTTGCTCTCACTCCTTTCACACCCTTCTCCATATGTAAACACACACACACACACACACACACACACACACACACACACACACACACACACACACACAGTACAGTTGCGTAAGTTCATTTCTTAGTTCAGTTTGTTTGTTTAATGACATAACGAGTGTTTAAGGACTTTTTCGTATGTTTTCCTTTTGAATAACTTTTTAGTTTTCATGTGGACGAGTTTATTCTTATTGGACTTCAGGGTTACATTTATTTAAATATCTAAAGCTTGCACAAAACTTGTGTGCGGGTGGTGTTGCAGCGTGTCACAGCAGCCGCGCAGTACATTAGCTGCCCGTCTACTGTCACCTTTCAAATAAACTTTACAGTACTTGATACTTGATAAGTAGAAAAAGTAATAGCTGCTTTTGAATTTTTCAGACCCCCCCCAAAAACTTTGAGGTTTTCAGGGGTTCTTAGGAGTTAATTAACGGGCCCAGGACCTCCTTAAATCCCCGGTATCTCGCAAAGTTGAAGTTTATCTCCTGTCTCCATTACTCCTCTCATCTTTCTCATGTTCTTGTCTCCTTATTCCATCCTCTTCTCTCTCTCTCTCTCTCTCTCTCACACACACTCACACACACTCACACACACACACACTCACACACACTCACACACACACTCACACACACACACACACACACACACACCTCTCATCGTCTACTCTGCAATCTCGCCTGCTTTGGCTGATCCTTATCGTTCTCCCTACAGGGCAACCAGATACTCCAGAGAGCCTCCCTCCTCCTTTCATCTGTTCCTCCCTCACCTACTGTGGGAGGTCGAGCCCTCTCCTCTCTCTCCTACACAGACACACACACACACACACACACACACACACACACACACACACAGCATCCAGCTGACCACGGCTGCAGTAGAGATAGGAGCCTCCATGGCATGAGTCAGCCCTTCAAGTACTCGCTCTCCTTACTCTCTGACTCTCATTAGAGTGCAGATAAGCAGCCTGAAGTGTAAGCAGTTCACTGTTTAATGACGGGTTGGTTGGCTGACACATTAATGCAAATGCATCAGTGCTGTATGCACGCTGGACATTTTCCCTGCTGGAGTTTTGCCTTCTTATGTCATGTAGCGTCATCATTTGACCTCTGTAGCTCACAAAGGGAAGTTTAGACGGAGGAAGCAGTGAAGGCAGCTGAGATGTTCCAGACTGGTTGCTTTAATGTTGGGGAAATTGAACAGTGGCAACGCGTATCAACCCGTGACGACGTGTACTTTGAAGCTGCCGGTCTGTGTTGGCTTTTAAGGCGGTTACGGTTTAAGCATTAGATACAGAGTCTGGTCTTGAGATGTGCTAGTTAAGATTTGTGTAAAGTGTTGACAGGTGCTTAAACTTTTATGCTCAGATTAGGCGTGAGGTCTACTCTCGTGCTATTGTGGCATAAAATTAAATATTAAAAGTGTTCTTGGTCAACATTAAGACTGACTGAAACTGAAAAACTGCATCCTTGAGCTGAGCACTATTCTCAACAAAGATCATCAACTCGGCCAAACCCAGAAACCACAGGAGGGTTCTGCTTTAATATCAACATGTAATATTGTAATATTAAAATGTAATATGATGAGACAAATCGCCATGGGGATGACAGTTTATACTTGCTCTACTTGCTGTGTGTGATGTATGTTGGCAATAAATAAAGGTTTTAGATACATAAAGCAGGCCTGTGATTCACTTTAAGATGCTCTTTCTTTCATTAGATATTATTATCACATTAGATAAGTTAATAAATGATATAAATAATGCAGATACTTAAATTATGGATATTACAAGAATCCTGGAATATATGATGCACCATTCAGGACATATAAAATCTCACCTGCTGTACTTTAAAGACAATTATTGATACATCTTTTCAACCAGGATGGATAAGTGTTGGCTTCAAGGTTTTATTTTCACCACATTTTATATCCTCACCGTCCAGTTCGCAGCCCAGCAGCTCCAGTCGGAGGCCCAGGCCCTCGTTGGTGGCTCTCTCTGGGTAGATCCTGATGAAGCGGGTCAGGAGGGGACTCACTGACCTCAGCTCTGGGGTGTCGTGGTTCATATTCCCGGTAAATATCTGCGGCAGAAGAAAGAGGGACATGTCAGGGACTTTACTTGAGTAAAGAGAGAGAATAAGCCAATTAAACAATAATTTACTGTTAAATTAACTGTATGATGTGGGGGGGTTTAAGGGAGAGAAGCCCTAAACTAAAGTTAAATAGTCATTTGTGTTGATTTTACGCAGCTCAGAGTATCAGAAATGTCATAAAAGCACAAAGTCCAAAGACCTTCCTAGTGTGAGTCAGCATTACTCTTGAGACCAGTTTTGCTAATTAAACTAACGTAAAAAAGTATTCTTCTATCAGAAGAGAGATCAGTAAAGCTCTACAATGTAATTTTAGCTTACAAAAGAAGGGAAGAAGGTACCGGATACACCAAGGCAGCACTGAGTGGCTCCGGAAGAACGAATAAACTTGATTAATTGATTGATTTCATTGAAGAACAGGAAGCCCTCAAGCCTTGAAATGTGTTTTTTTTTCTCCAGGAATTGTAGAGAATCTGTTCTTCTTTTTAAGGATGAATCAGAGAGTGTCATCAGGCAAATGATAAACTGGTAAATCACAGACAAATGGACAAATTTGACTGGTCCTTTCCTGCTATGGTTAAAACTCTGCAGCACTCATTGCACTGTAAATCCCATCTGCAGTGCCAAACAAGAATAAAACAAACAGCAACGTAAACTGTTCTAACGTCAGTCTGCTTGTGATCACGCATCGGTCAGCTCGAAGCTGAAAGCTGAAAGCTATAAAGAGGAAATCAGAAGCAGAGGCCATCCTTTCACGTGTCCAACATGGACGCAGCACACATGAAAATGGTTTCTGTCATGCTGGGAGCCAAGTGGTGGGACATCAATCACTGCTGAGGTTTTCTTTTGCCTGATGACAGGCTGCAGTGTGGCATTGTGGGTGTATCTATAGGGACGTGATCGTTTGAACAGAGACAGAAGTTTAAAGAAAACACTGCGTGAGTCTGTATGGGAAGCTGTTCTCTTTGCTAAGCTAAACACTCTTTAACATTAATCTTTGTTGAGAAAATGAAATCTGCAGCGGTTTTTGGCATTTTGTTAAATTATCACTTTTTCTGTTAACGGGAAATAAACAAAGAAAGATAGTGGCTTTAAAAATGATGCTGTCTCTCGGGTCAGTGCTACATGCTAACACTATGACAAATACAGTTGTGTTGTTGTTGCATTATTCATTGGTGCGTGTGTTTACTGTACTGCTCTGTCTTGTGCATGATGTTTGTTTTTTTAATGCTCCTTTGAACTTCATACAGTATATTGTTTTATTCTATTTTGAGGGTTTTATTTTTTTTTTTTATATCTTTGTGTCATCTTTGCCTTCCACATCACAGAATTACCGGTGATTGGATGTTTTTATGTACACAAGCTTGTACCTTCGAGTTTTTATTAGTTATATAAAGTTATTTTTATAATATAGTTATTTTTGAATGTTAATGCACTTCATAGCCCAAACATATTAGAATTAACGTATAGCTGACAGACCTTCTGTTGGGGGATAAATAATAAAATAAATATTATAAATAATACAATTAAATTCACCTCCCAAATCTTTAGGCTTAGGTAAGAGAACAGGCCAGTCTCCCACTGAATATATGCAGTCATGTTTATGCATGAGCATGTACAGTATATACACAGTGTGTCCACGTATGTACCAGCCGAGCCTTCCTGCCTCGTCTTTTGAAGAGGTTTTATAAAAAGACACAGGAAACAGAGCAGAGAGGCAGGGTGAGGGGACAGAGGAGCATCTAGATCTCCGTCTGCACTAAATCAGCAGGAGTCTGATGGCCAACCTCGTCCTCCGCCCTGCCATCTGGAACACATAGAGGAGGATGTCGCACCGACGGGGCCAGCCCGAGGAGAGGAAGTCGGGTCTTGAAAGCAACGACATGAATTTCCTCTTGAGGGTCAAAATCACTCAAATCGCCAAGAAGGGTTAGAAACTGAGACTGAGACTGAACAAATACAAATATCAGTTCCCATTTTTTTTAAATATTTTTCTATAATCTGTGACAGTCAGACTTTTGATCTTGTCTCCTTCTTTCATACCGAGCACTCGTTTTGTCTGTTTGGCTGTTTTCACCTGTCAATCACACAAAGCAGTACTGAAATGTCTTCTTTACATTTTCTGGTGAAGTTTGAGTGCCTGTAGGTGGCGCTCTTTTTCTCATTGTGGCCATTACTACTCATTTCTTCTTCTGTTTATGCTGAACAAACCAGATGTCGCATATTTCCGTCTTTACTATGAAACCTACTGTGTTTTAAATGCCTTACCTTTGATTGATGGTCTCTAATATCAACTGTATTTTCATTTTTTTCCTCCAGAAAAACACACAGAGAAAGTGTGCTTTTAGCCCTGGGTAGCACCTGCAGGCTTCCTCTCAGGCTGCATAAAGCCCTAACAACCTCCAACAATAAGACAACCTCCTGATGCCTGAGAGGTGAAACCCGGGGCGATACAAGTTGGAAAATTGCTCCAGGTGCTCGAGAAGCATAACTGTAATAACTGAAGGCGACTCAGATAAACTCAGTTCCCCTCTTCTCTTATCTGGATCATGACAGCTGGACAGAGTGTAGTGAGCAAATCCAGTTAATTCAGTTAATTCAGGTGCAGACTTTTACATATTATAGCAGGATATGATAGGAACAAATCAATCAGCAGGTGAGGCGATGAATAAATAAATGTAAAGGTCTGGTAGTAAATCCTGCTGTAAATCCTACCTCTTAAACCTTTGATTTTTCATTTTCCAGTCTGTATTTCTTTCTCCTTGAAAGCTTTAACTTTCCTTATATCAAAGTTTTGATGAGTGCGTCGGACAAAAGCATCCAACAAACAGCAGTCAGAGCTCGTATGAATAGCAGTCTATAATTTGGGGCGCTAAACATTTCATTCCAGGAGCGGCGTTGCGGCCAGTCGAGCGTCTGTCTGATGGCTTCCAGGAATTACAGTAAGAGGAGGTTTATTTCCCGTCAACAACCTTTTATCTGTCTCCTGTATAATTTACTTTCTATTAATCTGCGTCAGCCAGCATCACCATACTGACACTGAACGAGACAGAGAGCGTGGATACGGTATGATGAAGAGAGAACGCGAGGGGGAGCCAAAACAACAACTTTCACATCCTATAAGCCTTTTAGCTGCGTTCTTTATTTGCTTAGAAATAAATCTACACCTTAAGGAGCCATGTTTTTGACTTCTAAAAGCGTTACTTTATCTAAAAATGGTCAACACATGTCATCCAACCTGGCAACCCTTGTCTTGACCTGGGTTGAATGTGGGACAGAAACTACCAGATAGTAAATCTCACATCCCTAAATGATCTCTTGTTTTTTTTTTTGTTTTTGTTTTTTTTCCACATCAAACGCAGGTTGAATGCACATTACGTTTACATATGTTGAACCAACCTTGGGCTTGGTGGTGTTGTCCTCCTTGACAATGGTCCAGTCCTCTCCGTCCAGGCTGTGTCCCACCCTAAACTTCTTCATATAGACGTTCCTGTCGCGGTGTTTCCCTCCCTGGATCACCACGCCGCTCACCATCTTGTCCTGGCCCAAATCCACCTGCCAGAAAGGGGAAAGAAAAGGTTGGTTTGACTGACTGGCTCACTGACTTATTGATGAATGTACTGTAACACATGAGGAAAGAAATTAAACAAAACCCAATTACACCATATAAAATACGAGGTATATAGGGATTCAGTATCTGGCTGACAAACCACCATTCCCCATCATTAAACTTTCCAAGTTCAGCATTAAACCCACCTGTAGCCACTCGTTTCTGAAGGGCTGCTTGGTTTGCTGCCCGGTCCAGCCTGATCTCCCAGTCAGTAAGCGGGAGTTTTCAGCCACCCAGCCCCGGTCAGCGTACGACGAGGCGCTGATCTGAGCATCTGAGATCTGACCCGACACCATCCCCAGCATCCCTGAACATGGGTAGTCTGTACACAGAGAGAGAGAGAGAGAGAGAAAGAGGGATACAGTGGTGGATAAGAAACTTTTGAAAGGCGTTACAGTACGATAAGAAAGGCTACTGCCATCCTTATCTAGTCTCTGCTTTAGTCAGCAGGTTTAGTTGATGCCCTCTGGGCGCTGCTGCAGTGTTTAAACTCAAGAGTAAAAACACCAACGACTCATTTATCATCTCTGGGATGAGTTTATTTGAATTGAACATGGAACGATGTAGCTTTTTCTACTGTTATTACTTCCATTAATATCAATAAAACTACTAGCACTGGCATGACTACTCGTGCACGTGGTTCTGTTTATTCTACATAAGGTGTCTGCATACACGGAGGTGTTCACACATGTTTGGCAGCACAGAGTGTTTGCGCTTTGGTATTACTACTTCTTCTACTGTTACAAGGGCTGTGTTCAGACCAACAACAGCACTGAGCCTTCTTAGCGGGTGTTCAGAACGAAAACAGCCCCACGTTTAAGAAAGCATTGCTTCCAGTGAGATGATGAAATATGATCCGGGAAGTCCAGTCCAGTCCAGTCCAGTCCAATCCATCAGTTTTTAGGCTTATCGAATGCTGAAAACACTGTACAACGGTTTATAATACTATGAGGAGGGACTTAACAACTCTGGAAAGTTATCATTTTATCCTTCATTTTTGGGCAAAGCAGCGCCTGATAAGCCAGGGTCAACTCTGATGAACCTGGATGTATAACATGGACTGGACTTCCAGGATCAAGGCAAGAAAAAGCCAATTATTTACATACCCAAAATGAAAAATTAGCCTCAAAGGGTTTTACCAGCTCTACAATGTACGACTCCCTCTATTCTTAGCCCCTTCATGAGGAATGAGGAACAACTTCCCTGGAAAAAAAGGAGGAAAACCTCAGATTTTATCTTCTGACCCTGAAGCAGGGTAAAACATAAACACCACCATTTGGGTTATTTTTAATGCAGGGCTATTTTTGGCGTGAATGCCTGCTACAACTACTGCTACTGTTACAACTGAATATGCTACTAAAATTTGGAATTTGTGCTTTTTGCTCGTCCATCTGAGATTGGCACGAGTACACGCTGTCAGAAGTCAAGAGGCAGCTGGTGGTAGAATCCTTGAAAAATGTTGGAGCTTCAAAGTCTTGTCTCATGGGCACTTGACACTGATAGACTCGCCTGTTGAAGGGGATGCTACACGTGACCTTGAGGCTACAAGACAATCTGTTGAACAACCAGGCCCGTCTGCTTAGTCTAATGTTGGTCAAGTATTAGCAAATATACTGGGATAATTACTGGATAACTGATAGGATTAAGCTGTGCTTTTAGTTGCCTCGGAATAAGAAAACCTAATGAAACTCTAAAATAAGTGGACACAATGGTCTGGTCATTATGAGCCAAGTTAAATCCATTATCCACAACAAGCTAGAACTAATATCCGGGCTCGAACAGTCGTGGTCTCAGTGTGATATCTGTATTTGAGTTATATCTGGCACTTTACAACAGCTCCTGAGGATGTAAATTCCTCCATAATGTGAATTTACAGCTACTCAGTGTTCTTTATGGAAACCCCCTGCAGTACTGTCTGTGTGTGTTCTTGTGTTTCTGTGCTTATTAGTACTAAGTGTCCTCCCAGGGATAGAAAATAATGGGTTAAATGGGCAATGAGCATGTCTTTTATGTCTTTCTTTAAATTGCATGTTTTGAATTAGGAGTCTGGTTTAAGATTAAATATTGACATTGGATTCAATCTAGGTCAAAATGAAGATCAAATTCAATGTTACCGGTTGTGGAGTGAATGAGTTATGTTTCAAGTTCAGTACCTTCACACCGCACACACACACTTTCCCAGTTTCCCAGTTGTGTCGTTATATCTCCTGAATCACCTGTCTAGCACTCCACAGCCTGCTCTCCTGTGAGTAAGAGCCTAATATCTGCTTTATGGAGCTCTCCTACTGAGAGTTGCTTGTAGCACATCAAGGACTGAGGTTTATGTAATGTTAGAGGATGAGTAATGAGGCAGCATGATTTTCCTCTGCTCCTCTGTAATGAATAACGGTGTCCTTCTGTGGGAGTTTGCGTTCGCCTTGGAAGCAGTGATTATTTTAAATCAAGAGAGAGCAGCAGGAGATTCTCATCCGGCAGCCAAAAAGATTCTAGTTTGATTCACGATGTGCAAAAGTGAGAAAATGATATTAAAGGGAGAGTGTATGGGCTGAAAAGAACAGCCGTCCAGTGCCAAAAGCAGGTAAAACTTGTCAAGAAGTGTTCTTGACTGTCACTCAGTCTTTTCACACTAACATTACTTTGTCTGTTCCCTTGGAGGTCAAGCTGGTGGCGTAGCCTCACATCATGTACTGTATGTGTGAGTTTGCTAACGTCACCTGATGTTCTGCAGCCGTAGATCTCAAAGCGCATACAGATGCCTTGCTCCCAGGATATGGGGCGGATGCGGATGTAGCGAGCCAGAGTCTGTTTGGGGAGGAAGGCATGAACCTCGTCCGTCGGGTTGTGGTTGCCCTGGAAGATCTGAAGACGAGAAAATACAGAAAACTTAAGTTACTTCTTCTGCTGAAAACATCAGCGATGCTGCTGTTACTGAAACTGGTACAAATGTTGTTAACTACTAATACAGCGACTACTACTTTAACAACCACTGTCTGATGTGGATGCTGCTACTGCTATACAAGTATTACCACTGCCAGGACTACTACTAGAAGTACAACTGTACTACTACTGCTCCTTCTGCAGTTATTACTACTGCTGCTGCTGCTTTTACCAACTACTGCTTCAACTGTTTGTTTTTTCCACCACTACAACTTGAAATGAGTGCTGGCACTGCTGCTACTAGAGGTATTACCACCACTACTACTACAATGTGACCACTACGGCCACTGGCACCACTACTACTTCAACTTCTACTGATGTGTCATCGGCTGTGGCTACTACTGTCTCCACTGTTACTACTGCAACAGCAAAAACTACACTACCATATTTGTCGCTGCTAACTTACTACAGCAATTACTCCTGCTACTACAATAAACTCCTGGTATGTTGTGGTTTAAGCAGAATCTGGTTTGACTTATACTGAAACTGGCTGTTCAACATGAGGAATTGGAGCCGAATTTAGCTCCCTGGTAAACTCTTCCGGCTCGATTTAACAGTAGTTGAGACTTTGACTTGATTTGTTTGTTGCCAGCGTGTTGTAGCACGTCTATCAATAAGTGGCTTAATGAGAAACTCGGGAAGCTATCCATTTATCTCTGCATCAATGTCACTAAGACAACTTCCAGACCAGTGTTCCTCAGAAGAAATGGATTGTGATTTTGATGAGAGACGTGGGATGTAAAGCAGACTCTCAGCGCGCGCATTTCAGTCAACGCTTGTTGCCAAATGCTGTCAGCCTTAGAAAACATTGAATCAGCCATCCACACTTCCCTCCCCATTGATTAGAGAGCAGAGTCCTCCATTACTCATCAATATTAGATGATGTGGGTTGTTGCAGCATGAATTACTCATCATTACCTTCTGCTTCGAGCCCTCCTTCACGGTGACCCAGTCCTCTCCGGTGGAGCTCAGGTCCACTTTGTACGAGCGAACATAGTAGTGCTTCTTGGTCTCTTTGGAGATCGCTCCCTGCGTCCCGATTGCTGAGACGAATCTGAGAAATCCCAAGTCCACCTGGAAACACAGTAAATACAATAAGGACGGGTACGTGGAAAAATTCATACAGGATGTACAAGCGAAGTACGCCAGGGAGTTCATCCGACAGGGCTGTGTGGGGGTACCAGTTAGGAACCACTGGCCTAGATGTAAAAGAAGTAGATTTGCGATGGAATGGATGGATGGAGAGAGAAAATTAGAAAGGCTTTCCCCTCTCACAACAAGTACTGTCAAAAAGCACTTAAGAAAGGAAATGAAAGCTTGATGACGCAAAGGTTTTGAATTTTAAAGCCTGATTTAACCCCAGTCTGCTCAAGCATAAGGTTGTCTTTGTACTAGGCAGATCTTAAAGTGTCAAAGTGTGTAACAAAAAGAAGTTTTCTTCTTGGACATTACAGACAAAATATAATTTGAACGTTTGTATGCATCACCAACTTATACCTAAAGAGATAAAGTATCATCCTACAAATACAACACTGCCTTGTACCATGTTTCACTTGAAGCATATGAGAAACAAGAGGCTCAGATGTCATTAATTATACTGTGATCCGTTCATAAGCAGACAGTGAAAAATCAGAGCAGGACGCTGGAGATATAGGCAGCCCCATTTGTTAAGACATCCGCCTCTTTACCACATAACGAAGCCCTTTACAGGAACATTATGCAGTAAACTCCACTACTAAACTGCTGACAAGTGTTGTAAGTCATGAGTACTCTCCTTAATCATATTCTCCACAAATATCTACTTAAACCTGCTGAGATGAGAAGCTGACAGCTGAAATAGCTTTTAAAATCTTCTCGATCATGTTAGTTTCCGTTGTGGCGACGGTGTGAAAATCATGCAAGACAGGACATTTCTTAGGTAATTCCCTTTGGACGCACTTATGCATGTACGTACACTGCGTTCTCTCATTATCAACAAAACAATCCTTTTCCAGAAGGGGATGCAGCGCGACATGTGATTGAGGTCATGTGTTTAATTCCGGCCTGTTGGAGTCAGGGGTACAATGAGGTTTGAGCCTCAGGCTGCTGAGCCACAAGGATGTCCAGAAGAGTCTGTTTTCTGAGATACCGAGGAGTGTGTGTGACATCAAACTCATTTAGAGCATAACAGACAGTGTGTGTGTGTGTGTGTGTGTGGGGACCAGCTCAGGATCAATTTTACGGCTGTCCACCCGCATCACTAATGACTAGTGTATGACCCGTGGTGTGTGTGTGTGTGTGTGTGTGTGTGTGTGTGTGTGTTTGTAACCCCTAGGATGTGATAGACCAACAGCAGATTTTGTGAGAGAGACTGAGAGTGAATACGGACAAAATATATAAAAACTTGAAAAGAGTCATCTCCTTAAATGTCAGCATTTCAGGAAATATGCTACTAAAGAGAAGATTTATCATTTTAATCTTGCGTCAAGTACAAAGAGGCCCAGGTTAGCTTAGCTTAGCACAAAAACCATAAGCCAGGGGGAACTGCTAGCCTGGTTTTCTAAGCAACATCCTCATGGCGTGAGCTGGGTTGCCAGGTTGTAACTCTGGATAAAACCCCTTTGATTCTCACTAACTTGATGAAATATGCAACATTAAAAAAGACACAGCTATTGTTTTACTTTTGACAGACAACGCTTGCTTCAAGTCTTTGTGCTAAGCTAGTCTTAACACACACTCTTTGTACTGACAGACAGAGAAGAAACTGTTACCCCCCCCCCCCCCCCCATCATCTGATTTGGGTAGGTTAACAAACAAGCATATTTCCCAAAATGTCAGAGGTCAGGGTCAAAATGTCACGGTTTAACCCGACTCTCTTCGCAAGACTCTACTGACGCAGAACCAGCAGCGGCTGATGGTATTTACATCTTGTGCTAATTATTTAGCACATAAAATGGTCAAAACTATAAAACACAAAAAATTATATATTCTCAGGCAAATAAACCCCCAAAACAAACCAATTAACCAGAACAAACTAACTAAGTTCAGGTTTCCATGTCACACATCTGGAAACTCAAGCTGGACCTGTATGCCTGCCTTAAGGACAGGACCGTCTGTGTTCACATATGCACATGAACTGGTGCTAAATCAGTGCAGACATACAGTTCATAGTATGGAGATTATCTAAAGCAGACGCACAGGTTTTAGGATTATCGTTTTGAGTACTACTTTATTAGTAATCTTTATTCAAACAATGAATATATGTAATTTTAGAATTGAGCTCCTCATTTGCAAGACAGTAACTCATAGAGTTTGCAACTCTATGAGTTACTGTCCTCACTCAACCTCCCACTACCATTCTTCAGCTTGTGTTTGACTCTTAAAAAGACTCTACAGACTCTACAGACCCTGGCAGTTAGCTGTCACAGCTTAAAATAGCCAACATTTCTCTGATGGCTGAGGGTAATTCCCCAGTTTGATTGTATGACTAGACTGACTAAACGTATTGTCTTGTGTCTGATTGAGTTAGAAAACCCAGTGTAGTAAACAAAGCCACAAACAGAGACACAAGTCTCAGGACACACTCGCCAGACATCCTAAGAACAGATTCCACGTCACAGAACCTCCATTTTTGGAAGTTATTTTGTTTTTAATTTGTTTTTGAATAAACAAATATGAACATCCTAATTTCACAAGCAGTTTCATGTGTTCAAAGCAATTCTTAAAATGAGTAACTGCAAGTGAAATTACAGCGACCTTATCGCATCTCGTGGCTATACTTTCTTCCAGTTTTCTCATGAAATTAGGATCTAAGTGCTAAATAGCAGATAAAAAAAAAAGTACTTGTTCAGATGGTCGAGGCTTTTTATCTCAAAGCAGCAAAAAGAGGCGTCCAGAAACAAGTCTTTTCAAAAGATAGTTATCATCAAAGAGAGCAGCAGCGATAACAGAAAGCCTTACAGTAGTCTTTTTAAATCAATGATTCACATACTGTCCATATATCTAACTTTAAGAGAAAGAATGTGTCTCCGTACACAGTTATCGCATCAAGTTCCTCCAAACTGCATTAAAGCATGAAGTGGAATCGATTTACTTCCATAACTGCGTATTAAATGAGGTGACACTCCGTTTGATTTTCATTCCACTTCCTTCAACTAAATGAAATTGCTTGTTTGTTGAGTTTGGAAATTATCCGTTGCATACCAAAATACACAGCGCTTCAGTATGTGGGATGCCTGTAATATATGGTGTGTAATTATGTTACCATAGAGATGTCGCTGCCGTGATACTGTACATGGGAAGCGACCAGAGGCCATTATTTAACTTCTCCCACTGTTGCTTTTTCAGGAAATGGGAGGAAAATAGCTTCTCGTGGGTCTGTGTGGGCTTGGAGACTGACAGGGAGACCCCTGGGAAACTGTGTTTTGTGGGATCGGTCACCGTCGTTCCCAGCTGCGTTCTGATCTACGTTCCCACGAGATGTACCCCCCCCCCCGAACACCACACACACTGTATGCAACAAAGACACTGTGTATCGTAGGTTTTGGTGTGAAATGAAGATAATCAAGCTACTGGTCACAGGTTATGTCTTTGGTGTTGTGAGCAGTACTTGAAGGGTTTTTAGAGGCCTTGAGAAGTGAAAGTATGTCACAAGAAAAAAGTTATCCTTTGAATCATCTTGTGACCCCTCAGATCTCACCTGGTTTGGACAACACTGAAGGGAAAGGCTTCTTTCTAGAGTTGCGATTGTGCACAGACATGCCTCTCAATAGATCAGAATACAATGCAGCCGTAAGAGAGGTCGCTTTTCCTGTAAGGGGAGTGGGCAACTCTTGGAAGGTAAAGGTAAAGGAGGTGAACCAAGAATGAAAATCACATCAGAGAGTAACTCTAAAGCTGAATCAACTACTTGAGTGACATTTTGATAATCCGTTAATCAAGTAAAAATGATAAACACTCACTAACTCCAGCTTCTCGCTTGTGAGGATTTGATGATTTGCTTTGTCTTATTCGACAGTTAACTCAATGTGTTCTCGTGCTGTTGAAACAAAACAATCACCTTTGAGAGCATCACCTTTGTTTTCAACAGTTCTGAAAGTGAAAAAACAGACAGTTTCCCAGAGTTTGAATAAAATAGAATTGTTGATGTTGCCCCAGTTTAAACAGGAAAAGCCTCAGCACTTACAGTAATCCATTGGCCCGCTGTTGCTGTTGTTACATGTTTTCTGTAGCGGCCGGTCAAAGCTCCATTCTCCAGACTTCCTCCATCAAATGACTAAGGCTAATTGCTCCTCCATCTTCTAATTACTCAACACTTGGCAGTGCCTACATTTATGCCACAGAAAATAGTCACACTTAGAGCTTTTTAATGACGGGAACAAAATGCAGGAAGGGGACATAATTCAGTCAAGTGTGGCTAAATGGGATTGAAAAGGAAAAACACTGCTACTTCCTGCCAAAACAGGACACTGCTTTAGCAGTGATAGTAAAAGAAAGGGCCTCAATTACTCAATTCTCATCTTTTTTTTTTGTGTTTACTTAAGAAAGTGCTCTTCTCTGGGGAGGCAGTTTTCAACACATGCACAAGTTTTTCTTTACTTATAAAATGCTCTGGTAATCTATGATGCTCACTAAAGAAATTAACTTAAAGACATGTTGGAAAACCACATGACTGACAATGTTTTTGCGTGTTTACAGGATTATGTGTGCCTAATAAACAGACTCGATTGCCATTTCGTTTTTCATTAATCCAACATGCCATTGTGTTCATGTTAGCCATGAACACACAGCTAATCAAATAGCTAAAACACTGGTATGGTCCTTTAAGCTCTTGGAAAAATCATGCAGTAATGTTTTTGTTTGTAACTTTTGCATAGTTTTGTATCTGCTACGTGACTTTTATAACCACTGGGATCTTAAAACCTCATTACACAATTTCTAAATGACTCATTGGCATTTATGAAGAAGAGGTAATTTAGTTCTCATTTCTGAAATACTTTCTTTTAGAAGCCTCGAGGTTTCCATCAAAAATGAACATCAGACTCATTAGATCTACTTGGCTTTGGGGGCTTTATTTTCTTTGATGAATGACATAACTCCTATTTCATCACTTTTTTGTCTCTCCTCTCTCATTGCTTAAGAAATTAGATTTACGATCAGCACGACGCAGAGACACTCGACTTCTTTCACCACAACCGGCAATGTGCTTAAACAAAACTCAGACGAGGGCTCACGCGTACGTCTCCATGTTAATACGTCTGATTTGTGTTGAGGTTTCTCTCGGTTATTGACATTTCCCGGGTTTTGGAAGATCACTGTGGCATTCCCCCAGAGGTCTGCTCTGGATAGCGAGACCTTTTAATGCTCTCTGGAGGATCTTTTGTCTTCCAGTTTCCCCCTGCCCCGGCTTCGACAACACACCTCCCACAAGGCCCAAATGTGTTCTCCAGATGCACGTCGCTGAGCTCTTCCTGGTGGCGTCAAAGAGATCCTGAAGACAAATGGCAGGGCGTCTATAAATACCTGAAGTCAAGAGGGGAAGGAAGCCTTTCCTTGGCTCACATCATGGTATTCAATAACAAGCGTATTTACTACAACTTGTAACTTGTAAAGAAGCTTGAATGCAGTGTTGAAAGTAACAAATCCCTCTTGTTTTTGTATCTAATCTGATTTCTTTTACCAATTTTAAAGAATAATTTTACTTGTGTATGTTTAAGATGGAGTCAGGTTGCTTGTAACAACAACTTTTTACTTTTCTCATTGCAAATATGGATTTTCACATTAAAAGTTACTTTTAAAGCTCATTTTACTTTGTAAAGTTTCTACTTTGGTAATTTTATTGCCGCAGAAGTAACATTTTAGTATTCTTCTTGAGCATCACAGTTAATTCCTGTCAATCCTGACTTGCAGAAAAATGTGGTTTACAGATATGGAGGATTTCCATTTCATTGCAAACATCCAGGATGCTAATGATATGAGTCACTACTGTGCGAAATATGATTAGAGATTTATCATAAAGCTAGATAATGAGCTCACTGTCTGCCGCCATCCAAATTGCCACCGGGTAACATCACCCCGACAACATTATGAATTGTAACCTGAAAATAGTATCAATAAAATATAAATGCCTTTAAATGAATAATAGAGGTGTTTGCAGTGGAGGAGGCAGGCATGCAAGAATTAACTAAGTCATAATTTTCTTCTCAAGTAAGATGAATGGAAAGCCGTAAGGCAAACCATGCTGCGTGGAGTTGGCCACGCACCACACTTAATCAAATAAAATGGAAAATTCTCCTCACAAAAACAACCAGTCATAACTCAAACGCCTCACGAATACCGGGGGCGAGCAACAGAACTGGTTCTGAGACTATAAATCACTGTGGCGGGGGGATGGTCTGCCGTTTCTTCAGGAGGGACTGCCAACAAAGCTTTACCTGAACACACGCGTATAGAAATCTGTCCACACACCCCGAACTGCTGAGAGCTTCTATCCTCAGGTGTGAGGAGCGACTGGTGAGCTGAACGAGGAGTGTTGTCACCTCCCTCAGTATCTACAGTCAGCGCGTCCTC
Organism: Enoplosus armatus; assembly: GCF_043641665.1. Lineage (NCBI taxonomy): Eukaryota > Metazoa > Chordata > Actinopteri > Centrarchiformes > Enoplosidae > Enoplosus > Enoplosus armatus. The sequence goes on along the minus strand of NC_092193.1, from coordinate 3,931,475 downwards.
ACGGAAAACTCTGCAGCACCAGCGCAGTGCTGCTGAGGAGGCTCGTCCATGCTCAGCAAACTCTGCCAGGTGTTTTACCTCTCTGTTTTCTATATACGTGAGAAAAGGGCATGTACGTTTTGTGGTCACTTTAATCAAAAGTGTAAAATAAAGTTTTTATTTCAGGCCTCCTAACAAAAAGAGAATTTGAAATCTTCTGTATTGTATCTGCATAGAAGGGCATTTGTCAGTCGTATCATTTGATGTTTAATTTCTTCAACACTGACTATTTCAAGAAACACCTCCTTTTAGAAAATAATTTGTACCGTAAAATACTGAAACATTTCAGAAGGCATTGTTGGTGAATTAAATATTGAAGCGTATTCAGGCTCTCTCCACTGGTGAACCCATTAACTTCCATTCAAACAGAGTCCCCCATATCATTACATCCCAGAGGGCTCAGCTGTGGCCCAGTAGCTAAAAGAAGTCCCCAGACAGACAATAGAGAGCGCTACTACTAATCTGGCACTGAGGCTGTTTCCTGTCTACTTCCTGTTGTAACCCCCACAGGAAGGAAGTGAGGGTCTGTTCTTATTGCGAGGGGCATTGTGAGTCTTCCTCTATGAGTTACTATCCTGGACAATGGGACAGTCCCGGACTCCGGCCGCACCTAATGGGTCTATCGGGGGGGGGGCGATCTCACCTAGAATTGGTTTTCTTTGGTCCAAACCTTATTAGGAGAAGCACATCCTTGTTGCTTACGAAGCCCAGTTATACGTGAGCCAGGACAAGTACCTAAAGTTTTGGTGACCTGTCGTCCTGCCAGGTCTGATAATTTCGCGCCGAGAGGAATCCAAACAAATCAGATTCTGGTTCCTGTAAGTTTAGCTAAGTGTGATGGACTGCATTCTTCCTCAGGGGTGTTCAAGATTTTAGCCTTATCTTGAAGACCATGTTTGGCTTTAGTTTGTTGGTCCTACAAAAGAGTACTCAGGTCCAAATTGAGTTAAGACCTCAAGCTAGGCTAACTACCATACCTACTGTATACTGTAGTGCTAAACCACCCTGTACAGAAAACAATTGTGTATGTCTGACTAAACATTTGGAAAGCTAGCTCTATTGTTTAACAAACTACAATGTAGTATAGCCTATGAACGTGGCTGTGAGTCTTCCTTCTCACACCTGTACAGCAGTTAGTTAATCAAACTGCATCGTCAAGCAGCAAAATATACCAAATATGTTTAAAGAAACTGAACATATTTCCACATTCAATGATTGCAGGCTTCTATGTCACATTTCACAGTGAAGATAAGAAATGTCAACTGTGCTGGAGAGGCAGATTTCAATAAATAATGCATGTTGGCTTCTCCCCCCCCCCCCCTTCCTTCTGTGTCCCTATAACGTGCAGGAAAGTGGTACAAATGAGTGAACGATATTCAGACCAGATGTGAGCAAGATCTCAGCGGTACAGTCAAGTTCAAACTGAGGAACACCGTTTCTCCATGAGAGAGCGAGCATACGCACATTTTGAAATCAGACTCTAAAATGAGGCCCAATGTGACATAATATGAGTTTTTATAATCCAGTGTGACCTCAAGAATTCTCCAGGAAAAAAAGATCCGTTGACTTTTAGTGTAACCAAACATTACTGACCTGTATCCACTCCCTGACGTTGTCGTCTGAGGGCGTCCAGCCATTCTCCTGGTAGTTGAGACGCGAGCGTTCAGGGGACCAGTTGGAGTTATACTGGGAGGAGGCGCTGATCTGCTCTGAGGAGATTTCCCCCGACTCCATGCCCAGTGGCTCCATACAAGCAAAATCTGCCAAAGACATAAAAACTTTTAAATAAATTAAATTTTTTGCAGACTAATAGCAACTGACGTGGAGGTTAAGATGGGTTAAAAATGTTGCTTTATTATCCTAAACACATTCCAGGGTGGCAAGTGAGTTTAAGTGAAATTAAGTTTAAGTGAAGTCGAAAATATCAACAAATGAGGAGGTTATTATCAAGTTACTGTTGTGAGTCAAGAGCTGCATCGTTCCAATACACATGGTCAGACCATAAGGGCAAATGTCTGTTATCAAAACCACTCTAACTGCCTCTTTAATATGAGTTTGAAAAGTTTATTACACACATCATTAGCTGGATGAACTGAATGTTGGTATTTTTTCTCTCCACCTTGTCGTTGCTAATGGCTGAATTTATCATTAAGCTCCAGAACCGGGGTTCTAAAAGAAACACCTCAAGCCAAAGTCATAAATCCGTGTGTGTTGGGGGGGGGGGGGGGGGGGGGGGGAGCTAATTTTGTCTCTGAGTCAGGCAGAAAAACAAGTGAGCATTGTGTCACCCAGACATTGTAAAGTGTCTGTCCCTGCTCCCTGCAGGGCGGTCAGTCACAGTAGTAAAGGAGTCATTTCAAACAGCCTCTGTGGTGGCACTTTAGAGGCCGTTTGGTGACACTGGCTTTTGTACAGTATCAATACATTCACACACTCTGAGCTCTGTGCTGAAACGGCGGAAACTCACTGAAAACTGCACAGTTGTCACTGAATTCCATTTAAATTAAATAAAAAACAACATGCTGTTTGGTTTCAGGGAAGGCCTTGATTGGCTAGTATAATAATATACTAATAATATAGACGTTAACACCCTCGAACACTCTTAAAGCTTGTCATTGTCCAAATCACTGTATGTTTATATTTTGTTAATAATCTAATCAAGAATTACTTGACAGGTGGTGGAACTCACAGCTATCTCATGTTTTTCTCAAAACCACTTCTCTATCTTGATACTGCAAGCAGTCATTATTATACAAATGCCAATCACAGCCTCTCAGAGCCCACGTTGACATCTTAATATTGCCAGTTTTTGTTTTTTTTCCCAACCAAAACCTAAAGATAAATCAATTAACAATTATATAAAAGAGAAAAAAAATAAAAAGAAAAGAAAAATCTTCACATTACAGAAGCTGGAAGCAGAAAATACATTTTAAAGGATTGTCTGATTGCATGCATGCATACACTCAACACACAAACGCCTGTGAAATACACACACATCTACACAGGCAGCACATATCGCTGCTAATGTCATGTGTAGATTTATAATTTTTTCACTCTAACTAAAGGATAATGCACTCCTCTGTGGATGGAGAACAGTATCTCTGAGGCGGCAGTGTCCACTCTGTAACAGCAGGGGAGCATGGGGAAGGAAGAGGGAGGCGGAACAAAAGGAAATGTGAGTGTTTGTGTTTGTGTGGGAGGGCTGTCTGGAGACACAAGGTCTGCCAGACTGACACAAACACACTTACATCATTCCAAGTTCCACAAATAAATTAGGGGGAAAGTTTGCTTGCAACATCAAAAAAAGATGTCAGAAAGTTTTTTTTGTGCTCATCATCGATATTTTTTAACTTGATGATTTTCAGGCCCAAATCCAGTGGAGTAAAAGTAAAACACCACTGGATCTCAGCCAGCTGACACTTCAGTTCATTTCTAAATTCTCTCACTTTTCTGCTTTCCATCAGGCCTCCTAAAACGTCTCCTTTGCTCTTTTCTCATTTCTATTCATGAGACAACCTCCATGCCTCCCTCACAGCAGGCATGAGGAACAAACTTCAACCACATCCCTCTACCTCTCCATCCGAAAAGAAAGAAAGGACGCAAACTGACGCCCCCGAAGATCGTTCAGCTCATCAAAGGCCCGGCCGGAGGTCGTTTCTGATGGTGATGGCCGAGACAGAGCGAGAGAAAACCGTAAATTCACAGCATGATGTCGGAGTTTGATTCCTCAGAGGCTGTTAGCAAAGATCCTGCATGAATGGAAGTTCTTTCTGAATATTTTAAGAGGACGAAGGCACAGCATTGGCATAAAAGTCAGTATAAATACAAGATAAAAGGTTTATAGGAGTGGTTCCCAATCTGTTTTGTCAGATATACACCCCCCCACCCCAGCCTTGTCAGATGAACTCATGTACCCCTTCATCAACACCACCCATCATGTTCCAAATGTGTTCTTTTGAATGGCTTTTAAAATGGCTGTTTTAACACTATTAAAACATTAATCATTTCATAAAATGTAACTAATGTTTAAGTGTTGTACGCCTACTACCACTTGGAGTGGCCGACGCTGGACATTTCAACCATTTAGCTATTTCAACAGTTTCAACTTTTATTTATTGTTATATTCGAAGCATTTATCATTACTTTAAGCTAGCTATTTCAACTGTTTACCTTTAAATTATATTCCAACTATTTATCCATTACTTTTAGCTATTTTAAGTGTTTAGCATTCATTTAGCTATTTCAACTTTTTAGCTTTCATTAGTTATCTGTTTCAACCAGTTATCCATTACTTTTAGCTACCTATTTTGACTGTTTAGCATTCATTTAACTATTTCAACTTTTTAGCTTTCATTAGCTATCTGTTTCAACCAGTTATCCATTACCATTAGCTACCTATTTTGACTGTTAGCATTCATTTAGCTATTTCAACTGTTTAGCTTTCATTAGCTATCTGTTTCAACCAGTTATCCATTACTTTTAGCTACCTATTTTAAGTGTTTAGCATTCATTTAGCTATTTCAACTGTTTAGCTTTCATTAGCTATCTGTTTCAACCAGTTATCCATTACTTTTAGCTACCTATTTTAACCGTTTAGCATTCATTTAGCTATTTCAACTGTTTAGCTTTCATTAGCTATCTGTTTCAACCAGTTATCCATTACCATTAGCTACCTATTTTGACTGTTAGCATTCATTTAGCTATTTCAACTGTTTAGCTTTCATTAGCTATCTGTTTCAACCAGTTATCCATTACCATTAGCTACCTATTTTAACTGTTTAACATTCATTTAGCTATTTCAACTGTTTAGCTTTCATTAGCTATCTGTTTCAACCTACCCTTTACTTTTAGCTACCTATTTCAACTGTTTAACCATTACTTTACTTTACCATTACGTTACCTTCCTACTTTTAGCTATCTATTTCAGTCATTTCTGCATTACTTTTAGCTAACAGCTTACCTTTCTCTGCTAGCTTACTAACTATTCACACATCTCAATCACAAGTGGCGTTCAAGTGTTGCGGCTAACTCAATATGTTATGATGTTATGATATATTTTTTTCTAATCAAAGCAAAATTTTTATTTTTATTTTTAGTTGAGCTAAAATCTTTCCATGTACCCCCTGGCAACCGCTGAAGTACCCCATGGGGCACTAGTACCGTTGGTTTATAGCATCAGAGTGGTTGTAGAATTTGGAGAAAAGACAATGTGATTTGGTTTGGCGAGAGGCTTTAATTCAATCTGCTGAGCTTAGCTGGGGGGTCTGTAGGCAAAGTAATTGTGTGTGTGTGTATGTGCGTGTGTGTGTGTTTGTGTGTGTGAGTGAGAGAGTGTGTTACTTAAGCTAATATAATTAGAGCTCTGTCTAACACCAGTGCTGCTCTCAGCCATCCCAGTTAAGACTTTAGAGACAGAGTTATCTCTCACACACACACACATACATACAGTACAGACGTATTTAGTGCATGTAGGCTACATCCAAGTATTATCACCTTGTCATGAACACTCTCCATCAACACAACAGCACACACACATACAACCCAACAACACCCACATCGTCTGCCCATGGCAAAAACAAACAAGACAACTGAAAAAAAAAGCTGAAGATAATTACTTTGACCCCTCTGGTGAAATGTCTACATACATTTGTGATTCGGGAACACTTTCCAGCTCAGTGCATTGTGTGGAGATTGAATATAATGTACAAATTACATCAAATTTTTCTAATTAAAATGTTAAAAAAAGAAGCTTTACAATATGCTGATCCTGACTTGGAAAAATGTTGTCAATATTTTTACATGAATACATTTATATTTACATGGATTTTGAAATTTTAAATATCAAAATTTGCATCTTAACTGGATATCTGAACCTCAATTTTAAGGCAAGTCACTGAAATGCTGTCAATCATATATTTATTGCCGTGTTTTTGCCATTTTAAATGAGGAAAATAAATTATTTAACAGCTTCAGAAATCTTCAGATAAAGGACATTCCTGACCCAAACACAAAACACATACACAGTCAACTGATTTTAAGTTTTTACATATCAATTTAGTGATTTCAGCCACCGCGGGACCTTACGTAAACTCACCTCTGTACACACACTCACATTCCTTAACAGGGGTGACTGAGCCTGAGGTTACAAGAGTGCACGAACCATACGGGCCAACATAACTTAAGTCTCTACAGACATTCCAACAAGGTCATACTGATGCAGGCAAAGTGCTTAAGAACATGTGGACGCCAACAAACACAACACATGAAAAAAGGACTGGATCTATAGCTCTTCATCGTAACAACATCCTGATGCGTGAAATCGGCCTAATGCGTTGTTCAACAGGAGAAGATACCAGTTAAAAGTAGGTCAAACTGAAACTGAAAATACAAGCTGTTTTTATCAGAATCTAATCACATCTTAAATTCAAAGTTACAGCTGTGAGATAAGATCACATTTACACTGTTTTGTGCAGTCAAATTCAGATCCTGATTCTGATATTTAAAGTTCAAGCAGACTTGAATCAAACAGTTTAGCTGCAAGCGACACCACATGGGCGGGATTCATTTTAACTACAAAAATAGTCTTAGCTACAAAAAAGTTAGGAAACAGTGGTTTTGAGTTTGCTCAAATTTAACCAGAACAACTGGACTCTAAACCATTTAAATTAGCTAACTGTAGCAACGATTAGTTGATCTCTATAAAATTAATTTACAACAATAATAATAATTTTATTATTCATTATCGATTGTTTCTTCTCAGCTTCTCAGATGTGAGGTATTGCCTGTTTTCTCGGCCAATTTTTCATTATTTACTGGCATTTTATAAATGAAATGATGCATATAAAATAATTGATGAATTCATCAATGAATATAATCATGAACTGCAGCCCTAGTGGGAAGAACTTCTGAAATGAGGTGGGGTATTACGTCCTCTTATTCCCCTTTAATCACGAACTCAGTACACAGCTGATCACATGAAGAAATCATATACCGATGAAGTTATAAAAAGCCACATTTTTTCTTTGCTGGATGGTTTTAAACCCTGAAGGAGAAATTCTCTCTCTGCTTTCCTGCCTTCCAACATGGAGGTCAGAGGTCAAAGATCACACACAGGCCAGCTTGAAACACTTGAGCTGATGGACTTCCTGTTTACTGAGAGGGGTTATCAACATTTATACATCTGTAGAAGTATTATTTCATACTGTACGAGGTAAATGAGACACAGAAACATCCTGGAGATGAACCCTGGTTCCTCCTAATGCCAGTTGACATCTCCACCCTCCACACCACCCTCTCCCCTCCCGTTCTCATCAGTAATCCAGCTGCTCACCCTCATCTTCGTGTCCCGGGGGGAGGTTCCTCTCTCGGATGGTGTAGTTGGCGGAGAATCCCTCTCTGGCGATGGCGTTGTCAGTGGTGATGGTCATGGACAGGATGCCAGTGTAGGAGATCACACGGCCCGGGGACGTCTGGCCACAGTACCGGCCAATGTGGGGACCCACTGGGGGAGGAAGAAGGGGGATGGAGAGGAGGGGGTAAGAGAGAGGTAGAAAGGAGGGAGGAAATAAGGAGGGAGGAGAGGAAAATAAGGAAAGAGGAAGAGGAGGAGAGGCCAGTGGGGAAAAGAGAAGCGCAGAAAATGAGCGATGAGACAAAGGGAGAGAGAGATGGAGCAGAGGAGGTGAAGAAAAAGGAGAACGTCAGCTTCATCACTCATCAACAGCAGAGTGCTTTTATTATTCACTCTGTCCTTTTCTGCCCTCACTGTCCTGGGAAATGTTTCGTGACTTCGGGCAAAAACACACAAGCTTGAGACTTGTTAATCTGTTATATTCTATCTACACAGAACTCAAGTCAAAAAATGCCCAATTTAGATTTAAAAAGCCCCCCAAAACTCAAAAGTCAGTTTGTTTAATCTGCTGGGTTCAGAGTCTTCAGACAAACACAATGAGCAGCTGATCTCGTGTCAGCTCCAGTCTCTCACTTCTCATGAGTGATGTGGCACCTTTGAGACAGGAATAAAGGTGAGATGACAGGTGGCAGAAACACTCATTTCCACAACATATTGCATTGACACTTATTATCCCAACACTATGTGTATATATATATATATATATATATATCAGGTACAGCAAAAATAACATTTTTAACTCATTGCTGAGATTTGGTACTAATTATAGGAAAAACTTATATATTTATACATTTTTTAAAGAAAGCGTCTATTTAAACCAAAATTAATTCATTATAGGAAACTGTATTTTCCATCTGTTGAATCGTATGCTTGCCTGTAGACAAATTTCACATTTTTTAAATGCACAGTTGACCTGCACTGATTTATGCTAGTAATTGGAATTAGTTAATTGGAAGTGTACCAATTAAATCAGCTGTCTCTATTTTCCCTATAAGTAATAAAATTATATACTTCTTTTCAGAGAAATCCTTGGAAATAATACTGAAATTGTGGATCATGGAACATTTTAAATACTGTTTACCAACCCTAAAAAGATCGTAGGCTGAAGTGACATCTCCTTGCTTAATCTGCATGACAAGTAATGGACAATAATATTGATATGATATGAATATGACCGATACGGTTTAAGCTAAAGTCGAGCTTTGTAAGAATTGTGCAGGATTCTGTGATAATTGTTGTCAGCTGACCGTCGGCGTTGTTGGAAGACTGCTGGAGATTTCAGAAAAAGAGACGCTGGTGATAAAACATGAGAGGCACACAGTGGGGCTAACATCCTGTAACTGTAACAACATGATCCTCTTGTATGCAGCACACAGCGACAGCCTGTCTCATGTCTTAACACTGTGAGTGCTGACGTCGCCGCCTGCCCACAGTTTGCTGGCCATTTCATCCTGTTCTTATCTGTGAGAAACAACGCCAGGCTTGTGGTGCCTCCTGTTTTGTAGCGATACTGTATCTGCAGCCTCTCGAGGACTCGCGGAGGGAACATTCAGTCCAGAGTGAAGTCATACATGTTACAAAAATTATACTTCTCCTTCAGCTTGGAGGCGAAATAACCAAGAAATAACACAAAGCAATCGCGTTGGAATGCCGAGTTTTGTTTATCAGTTGCAGTTTAAAGCAGCTCGTAGATAATCTGTGACGGATTACATTTTGAATTATTTCAGCCTTATCGGAGGTAGTGTAAAATGGTTTAGCCGTGAGGCTGTCTGCTGTCGATGCAATCAGCTATAAGACGGGAAAATCCTTCGAGCAACATGGCTGCATTTACATTTATTAAGGAAACGGTCATATGTGAAATAGAAACAACACGGGGAAGAAGATTAAATTCCAGCATTTAAACATAATAAACAATCACTACGTAGGAGTTTAAGACATATTCTGACAACCGAGCAAACCCTGTTCAAGGCATGAAATGTCTCCGAAAGCTTCGGAAAAACCAAATAAGTGAACCTCATGATAAGAATGTTCTGAAGAAGCCAAAAAATTCCATTTAGGATATTCATAAAGCTCTTTTTTAATTTTTTTTTTTTTACAATTTTATTTGTGAAACATTGTGTAAAATATTAATTTCCTGAAGAAATGATTTGATTGTCTGAAGAATAAATCCAAAACTAATGAGCCCTTGATGCTTGTTTGTCTGATAAAATCCCACCAGAACAAAACATTTCCTTTTGAAGAACAGATTTAAAGCTCTGAAAGAAAAGAAAAAACAAAAACAACAGTGCATGATGGGAATGTTTGGCGTTCGTGCGAACACTGCAAATGCGTTTGATGGGATGAAAAACTACATCCTGGTCTTCACCCTGCTGCAGAGATGCTTTGTTATCTGCGCTGACACACGTGTTCATGCAACAAACACACACCAACATAGTTCATTCACACACACACTCACACACACATTCATGCAAACACCTGAATGCGCACACACACACACACACACACACACACACACACACACACACACACAGATCATTTGACAGGAAAGACCCTGGCATGTTATGTATGCTGGCTCGGCTTTAAAGTGTATGTCACTGTCTGTATACCTGTGCCAGCCTTTGTGTCCCTCATGTTCCCATGCCAGTCTCCTCCCTGGCAATAATCAGGCAAAGCTTTGGGCACAGCAGCGAGTATTGTGGGCATCCTGGCAGCCTACTCAGGCCTGTCCAAGGTATGTAGCTCTCACCATTATCTGCACACTGTACGGCTAATTAGACAACAATGGAAGCTGACAAACGCTGTCCAAACGGAGGGACGGAGTGTGAACAGAGGGTAGAGCAGGATGCGTCTCCGTCATTCACGTGCAGGGAGCTGATTTTCCAAAATGTGGTTGGTGGGGGAACAATGAGCAAGCTGTGAAGGAGTCTCTTTCAGTACATCCAGCCTCCATGTGTGCACAGGAGGTTGAGTTTCAAGTAAAAGACTGAGTAACAGCTGAGCGCTTAATGATTATTATAAGCTTCTGCATGTCACTAATATTTCTGTATGTTAAAGGCATTTTGGGCGATATGTTTATTCCCCTCCTAGGGAGCTTTAAAGGTGCTTTAAAGGTAGTAGGTGGCTCTTTGGTCAGAGCCAGGCTAGCTGGTTCCCTGTGTTTCCAGTCTTTATGCTAAGCTAAGCTGTAGCTTCACATCTACCATAGAGACATGAGAGTGGTATTGATCTTCTATTCTAACTATTACTTTAATGCGTAATATTATATCCTGATTGGGCTTGTTTTATCATTTGTGGTGTTTTCATGCTCATTCACACATGAGATGTGTTGCTCAGGCAAAAAACACTTCTGAACTTAATTTCAGTGGGAGATTTGGTGAGGAGCCGAGTCCTTGTAATGTTATGTTGCTGTGGAGCACGTGGTGAAAACAGTTCACACAGCAGAAACCATTGAGTAGGAAGGGATTTTTCTTTTTTCGTATTTGGGATATTTCAAGTTTAAGAACTTTCTAAGTGACTTTTAAGGTTTTGTTTGGTGGAATTAGAATTGAAAGGTAAGACTAGAGTTAGACATTATACAGAGAGAGCTGACATGCTGACTACCTTCAGAGTTTTGAAGATCAAGTTCTTCTAAAGACATTACTGTGTTTTCAGAAACCTCTGAAACTCTTTTTATCCAATCCACATTTTTAAAAGGGTTTTAAAGATCCATGAGAAACTATTTTCACATACGACACACTATGTACCGAAGCGGCCAAAAAATAACAGTAAAAATCCCCTTCTAATAACAAAAAGAGTGAACCTCTGGTATTTCCAGCCAATCAGGTCAAGGAGATACAGCATTATCCTCCTGTGCCAAATTCCTGAGACAGCCTGCGAATCCTTTTGTAAAGGAGGAATGCTCCACTATGACTCGAAAAACAAGAATCCTGAAGACGCCAGGCTCTTAAATGTTGTGATAAAATGTCAGTTTAAAGATTCATCCTGTTGTTGCTGATATATTCACAAAAAGTTGCCTTCCAAAAACAAAAGAGTAAAAACACGTATCCCTTCCCGCTTTCCCTTCTCCCCTGCTTCAGCCCCCATCTTCACCTCGTCTTTCGCCTCTGCCTTCGCCTCCATTGCTCAATCCTCCCTCGTCTCACCTGCAGGGAAGTCATCCATCCTTTGTTTTCCTCCCTCCTCATCCTCCACATGTCTCTGTCTGTATCTCTGTCTGTTTTCTGTCAACATCTGCAGGGGGAAGCCGTCCTCAGCGCTTCTCATCCTTCTCTTCTCTCTGCTGCTTCACAGCTCCGCATATTTATCCTCAGCATCTGCATCCCATTTTCTTTCCCTCCACCTATGGAGAACCAGCCCCGTTGTTTCTCCTTCTATTTTTTCACCTTTATCTTTTTTCTGTCTGACATTGTCAGTTTCATCTCACTGCTCTATCTTGGTAGTGCATCCATTTTTATAGCTTAGTTTGTATTTTTTTTCCCTTTAGCTATAAGAGTCTGTTTATGAGGGGGGCTCAAGCAGGTAGAAATACCCCTTTAGCACTTTTTATAGCATGTTTTGACCTGGTTTTGTATTGTTTTATCTCAGCCTTTAGAGTTTGTTTCCTTGAAAGTTCATAAAAAGCTTCAAAAATACGCTTTTTTATGTCTTTTTAGCTAGTTGAAGAAATTTTCCATAATCGCCATCTTGCATGTGGATGTTTAAGTTACACCAGTCAAAACATGAACAATTTCAAGTTGTAGCATCATTACTCCAGCTTTGTTTTTGTCTTTCTTTAAGACTTGATTAGAAATATTTCCTTTACTAGTTAGCTTGAGCTCACTTTTACCCTCTCAGACTTCACCCATCATCCATCTCAGCCCGAGCAAAGCCTCTCCTCACCTGCGGGGAAGCCGTCCCAGATCTCCAGCCAGTCGTATCGGCAGAGGGCGCCCGGCGGCGGCGTGGTGTCGGGCTCCATGTCGAAGCTGTCGAACTCCACCACGATCTCAGACATCTTGGGGGCGAAGATCATGAAGGTGCAGTCCAGGTTGTTGGGGTACTTCTCGGGGAAGCCCGGCGTCTTGATGATGCCTCTGGGAGCCGTAAAGTTTCTGGAACATTCTGGACCTGCAGGGGGAGAAGATACTGATGAGTTTTTAAAGTGTCAAGACGTGTTTGGACAGAAGTGTGAACTCCCAGGAGTCCTGCTCATTATTACTAGTATTTTTTGCAGTCTTGAGTGAGGCGTTTGTGGTACTTTGAAACAAAGGAAAAGGAAAAAAGGTATTTAAAGCAAACACTTGTAAAACTAAAACTGCAAGACGTTGATACAAAATGAATGTTGAATCTGCCAGAATATCCTTAAAGAAACGTTTGAGCCTGTGTCTGCCCTGCTGCAAAAATAAGGATATAGACATTTGGAAATGCACATAAACTGAAATACTTTGTGTTACAAACGTTTTTGACCTTTCTGTACGTATAAAACTTTGGCAGCGCTGAAATACTTCTTCAGCTGTGACTTCACTGGAATAAAGATTTACTTTAACTGAGTCTTAAAACTAGATTTTCTCCTGAACAATGAGGGAATTCAGGGAAAAATCTCTCAGTGAGACAGGAAATTTCCCTTTTTGTCAATAACAGTATCACATGATTGAATCATAAAATAAGAAAAACCACTTAACTGGTTCCAGAAAAAGTGACAAATTGTTAAAAAGGACCCCAGTTCAATTTGTCAGACCCAGTTACAGATCCAGTGACTGGCTAACATTTCCTTCAAACATGGCTTTTGTTTTATTGACTAAACTCATGTCATCTCCAGCCGATCAGACAAATTGGTCCCCTCCCCTGTCGGAGCCGCCTGTGTCTGTGTTGTGACGGGGGGGGGGGGGGTTATTGACAGTCCCAGACACTGAGAGGCTGTTTACAGAGACAGATCATGGCCAACAAACAACAACAACATGCACAGATACACTCACAGACAGACAAATACAGCCCTATTAGCTCATTAGACACACACACCCTACCCCACATAACCATTCAACCAAGTGCTCTTTTGTACTTTATGGGTTCACTGTGTGTTACTGTGTCCTGGTTTGTGTTCCAATATTATCTATAAGGCCTATTTTTTAATACTGAACTGATTTGTTCTTGCTACTCTTTGATTGATATATTTTCTTTGATATCTACTCATCATCAATAATTATATTGCTTTAACCAGGAACTGCATAAATAAATAAATAAATAAATAAAGTTTTACTTGCTCACTTACACAAAAGAAAATCCCCACAAACATCGCCTGCTGTTATTTTGCACCCTCTGACGATGATGTTTCATTTCTCACACTTTCATTCATGCGTTTGCACGTAACACCTTCTGGTGATAAAATCGTCGGCTGTGTTGTGTTTACACATCTCCCATTTTTAATATTCATCTCACCATTGTTGCGTAGTGGTGTGATGTTGTTCAGCTAGATTATGAACGAGGCATTGTGAACTATGTCGAATAACAGAAGACGGAGGTATATAACGGGGTATATTTTCACATCGAATTTGATCACCTTCTCATTAAGTTAATGTTTTACTTCTTCTCTTGGCTCTGGATTTTTCCTGAGAAGGTTTACACGACTTTCAACGGACTGTATGTGACATAAAGATGAGTCGATGATAGGGGGACAGTTTGTTGAAGCATGTATGTGCCAAGGTTGTCACGTAGCTTGTGACGATAAGAGTGAGACCATGTCGGCACTTTGGGACTTTGCTCATGATGTGACACAGACACAGAGAGCATTATGATGCAAGAGAGACTCTGTAAATGCTTTGTTTCACAACCACTGCAGTCGCAGATGATGCTGCCTGTTGAGAGACAGTCCAGGGAAGTGTGATCCTTTCCTTCTATACAACACAAAACAGACTTACACCCACTGTGGTTGCATGAAAACCTCACAATTCCTCATAAGCATCGCAGGCTCCTCTGGATCGTAGGATAAAGAAATAAAACAATCACTGAGCAGAAACAACGCGTGACAACGTGTGAATGTCTCCTGATAAAAGTGCAAACAGCGCGGCAGCTCTCACGTCATTGTCGTTTCTTGTACACGAGCTCATGAAAATCTCTGCCTCGGCTCGCATCAGTCAACTGGCGGCCGGCAGGTCACACCTCTCCTGTCGTAAAGTGACATGAGCGAGTTTACAAGACAGTGACTGATCTCTGTGGGGAGACGACGCGAGGCGTGGGCCAGGGTCAAACATCTCTTGGAGGCACGAGTGGTGTGTGTGTGTGTGTTGGGGGTGGGGGTTCCTATGTTGCCAGAGCAGATGTGACCTGCACGTTATCTGAGCATGCCTCTAAACATGAATCCACACACACGGAAACACAAAGAGACACACACACACACACACACACACACTCCACTGGACCCCTTGCAGTTGACACAGGTGGTGTCATTAAAAGGGCGACATGATAAATGATGTGGAGGGGACGAGGCAGGCTTCGATCCTGCTCAGCTGGCACACTTTCCTGTGTGTGTGTGTGTGTGTGTGTGCGTGTGTGTGTGCGTGTGTCAAATGTGCAGATGGGTCGAGTAAATCTATGCTTCATGAGAAATATTTGCTGCTGTATGTCTATCAAGGTCAGACATTCATGTGATTTCAGTGCAGAAATATCCTTGAAAGCTCCTATAATGCAAAATAACAAATAACGGACAATGTTTTTTTTTTCTATCATGCGTTAATGTGAGAACTGAACCTCATGGGCCACTGTAGGTCATTTTTTGAGCCCATCACCAGCTGCTTCTTTTCAGAGCGTTGTGAGTGAGTGCAACAGAGCACCTTTTGATCTGACGACAAGCAAGTAAACATCTAAGAAGTGGAATAAACGGCTGACTTCCTACAAACCGCTGCATCAACAGAAGATGAAACAAATGTTGTTGTGAACTAGAGAAGCATTCAGAGCCGCCGTACCTGCAACCAAGCTTTGCTTTGTTTTAATAAGTCCTGAATACACACCAATATTCTCTCTGTTTAAATGTCTCAAAAAGACCAAGTGAGCCATAAAGTCCTTGTGCCGGATGTGTGTTTGCATATATATTGTGTGTTCAACCATATCTGTTATTGTGTCATTTCACTAACACGATCGAGCTCTTTCCTCAAACAGCACGGTACACTGCTCTCATCTCTCATCGGTTCGTTCTCTCTTTCTTTCTTTCATCTTTTTTATCAATGACCCTTCAATCAACTGTGACACCCCCCCCCCCCCCCCACCCCGTCGACTAAACCGCTGAGACATGTGTTTCTGGTTTGAAAACCTGCAATAAAACCAGAGAGTTGGGGCAAATATAGTTCCAGGACGAAGAGGAAGAGGGCTCACTCGGCTATCATTTATAAATGATATGTATTCTGTGGTCAGCGGAGGGTGGAGTCATGGTTATGGTTATGGCTGCGAGAGGCGGATGTGCCGGAGCTTTACGGCGCAACGCTCATTAGACAGAGATTTACCGACTTCAGCCGAGCGCCATCTTTAAGGCCAAACAGAGCCTGTCATCTAAACCAGGGTTTCTGCTTTTCGTGGTGGTGTTTCGGGGGGTTTCTCATCGTAATGACAAGACGTGGAAGAGAGAGAGAGGGACAAAAGGGAGGAGAGGTAACGAAAGAGGGATGAGGCCACGGACAGATAAAAGGTATGAAAGACACATGTCAAAATCAATCAGACTTTAAAGTAACTCAAAAACTTCTCAATGCGTTACAAAGATAACTCAGGACTAAAACAACTTACATTATGTTTATCAATCTAACTCTTCAGTTCATCGGTCTACTGTTTCAAAGATCTCTTCACAAGAATATAATCCTGCTGAATACTCAATCCCATCATTTCATTTTAATTAAACATACTTGATTTGCATAAAAACAGCCACATTTAATGATATTGAATCAGAAAAAGCCTTAAATAAAATCCACCATGTGTCCCCCACATTAAATCCCCCAAATTCACAGAAATACAGGGGACATGATGTCAGTGTCCTCAGTGGTAGCTGTGGCTCTGGCTATGGTCGTCATGGTTACGAGAAGCCAACGGTTGGTAGGAGCAACTTCAGTTTTTGGTGTTAAAGTCAAGTCTGTAGTCACTTTTTACTTTTATCAAATGTGTTTTATTGTTTTGTTGGCGTGCAAAGTTAAAATGTCTGATATCTAAAATGTATATCGAATAAATCAAAGGACAAAAAGAGAGAGAGAGAGAGAAAGAGAGAGGGAGAGAGAGAGAGAGAGAGGGAGAGAGAGAGAAAGAGAGAGGGAGAGAGAGCGACAAAGATGGAGGTCTGTTTGAGTGAAGCCTGTTTGTAACCAGAGCAGCAGCTCCGTTTAGCAGCCAGTTTCAATGTGCTGCTCTGACTGTAATGGAAGGCAGCAACATGGGAGGGAGGATTACCTGAGTGAGTACAAGTGTTGTTTTTAACTTGTTAGAGGGTAGAGGACCCATATTGAGGCCAACACACGCATACACACACGCATACACACACACACACACACACACACTCCCCCACACATGCTGTCCTAGTTTCCAAGCCCCTCTTCTATGCCAGAGCATCCATCTCATCTGCAGGTCACCCCTGTTGCCTCCAAGGACAAACAGCCCATTAGCTAAATGAGCCTGGGGTCCCATGCACCTGTCTGCTGCACACACACACACACACACACACACACACACACACGAAAAGGAAGCCAGATACATACACTGAATTGCAAAGATGGACAGAAATAGGCACATAGCAACACGAGACAAACAAAAAATCATCTGAGTAAACATACAAAAAAGGTCGATCAAGGCCCATTCACACACACACACACACACACACGCACACACACACGCACACGCGCACACACACACACACAGAAACACCCACCCACACAGTAAAGCGAAGCGTCCGTCCTGTAGCTGAACTGTAGCCGGTAGTGAGGAGACAGACGTGCTTAACAACAGGAAGACAGTCGCTCTGTTTCTCAAACACAAGGAGGCACAGCAGCAGCAGCAGCAGCAGCAGAGACACACACACATCTGGCATCTCCGCCTCGCTCATACCCTGCAGCTTCACACCAGCAGACCTGACGACATAACAGAATCAAACTCGCTCGCTTTATTCATCCACTAACCGCATTAATATAAGACAGTCCGAGCGGTGATCGATTTAGATTTAAATATCTCAGCGCTCTCGTGGTCAAACCGCCTCACAACAAGGTCACTGTCGTAGCTGCTGTGGAGCTTTTTATCGTATCACATGATCCTCAGTTTGCCTCGTAAAAGGTTTAGCAATGTTTAAAAAAAAAAAAGAAACAAAACAAAATCTATAATTCCATGAAAACTGGGCAAACTGCTAAGGATGAGGTCTTCTGATCGACGACTGACACTTATTTTACATTTTAGTATTTTCTCACTTGGCTCCAGCTTTGCAGATCACTTGGTTTGATTAAGTTTTCAGGTTTTTAGATAAATGCTTGGCTCTATCTTCCCACCAGGAAAATGTTCAGGACCAATGTTCCTTCTAAGCTGATACTCTGTTGACCTACTTTTAAAGATTTATTACACTGACTCTCTAATAACATCCTGTCATTCACCACTTTGCACCCTGAAATTGCAGTCAGTACAAGCAGATTTGAAAGGCGTATCAGAAGTAGGGCCATACTTTGTAGCTTGGAGAGAACAGACCCTGCTTGTATTACTGCCTTACTCCTCATTTAAGTACAAAAAGAGCACTCGCCGATCCATTTTTCATATTACAATACAGTACTCTTAAACATAGGTCCACCTGGGGATTTTTATTCCTGGATCCTGTGATTCTGTGAATGGTTATTGCTCTCAGGGGTGCAAACAAAAAAAAGAAAAGAAGAAGAGGAATCTCACGTAAACTGCATGTTCCCTTTTTATCTGATTTATCTCCAGTCCCCATTGGTGGAAACTGAAGTGGCCACAGGAGACTCGCCGTTTGGCAGCCACTCAAGTGGACCCAAGAGGGAAGAGCAAATACAAATGTAGGACACGGGAGCAAGGTTCCTTCCCCGACAGGCAGTGTTTATGTAGGTCTATCCTGCTAGCATCCTGCCCCAGCCGGGACTCGCTGTTCCTCCAATGGAATTCTGGGTCTTTGAGTTTATTTAACTTGCAGCTTAGAGGTCAGTGTACCAGAGGTTCAGCTCAGGCTGTTTGGACAACCTTGGACATGAGTGTGGACACATTTTTGACGATGTTCTCTGAGGTTATTTTAGGATGCTGGTCACTAGTTTGATCAAACATGTAAGTAAAAAGAATTATTTGGATTTTTTTTTGGGTTTGGGCTCTCATCTCTATTACGATAATATTGCTAGAAAATCCGGGCAAAGGGGGCACCCCAGTGGCTCACCAGTGGCCCGGGTTTGATATCACTATCCAATAAAGGCAAAAAATGACCCAAAAATATATTTAAAAAAAAAGAAAATCCATGCAAGAAACAAGCAGCTGATCAGACAGCTTGTTAACTAGCCAAAAATGTATCCAGATTATCTCAAACGCTTTGTTTGGAGATAAAACTGACATCATCTAAAATGTCAGGAATAATCCCTTATTTCCCACAGGCCTATATATCTGAGTATTGTCACGGTCACATCTCATCATTTGTTATTGTTGATTGGTTGTCAATCTCTAGAGGGTTTTACCTAAAACACCTGAGGGCCGTGTTCCCAGATCTCATCAGTTAACTTGGTGAGTACAATGCCAAACCTCTGCATATGACAGCCAGGCTGTATGACACCAGATTTCCCTTTTAAGTCACAGAGGAATTATCAAAACTTTAGTCTGTTTGACGTGTTATCATCCCTTGAACAGCCTGCCAGCCTCCTGAAATATGTAAAATGGCAAAAGAAAGTATTTATTGCTGGTTAACGTGATGCATGCCATTGATCCAAAAGCTACAGAACAAACCCGTGGAAACTAAACTACAATTGAATTTAAATTGGCTGTTTTCCATGAGGCGATTCATCACATTCAGTGTGAGTGTGCAGAAAACTGCAGAACAATTGCAACTCTTCCTCAAGCTTTTAGCTGATGTTGCTCTCCAACACAAGCAGCAAACAACAGGGACATTTCAGTTCTATTTGAAACCACAGACCACTACGCACCTGTCTTGAAGACCTCGTAGCGAACAGAGAATCCCGCCCCGTGCGTCTCATAGTCAGACACGAACTTGATGAGGAGCTGGCTGTCGCTGGAGATGATCGGAGACGGTGCGATCTTCCCGCAAAACTTTCCCAACATGGGTGAAAGCTCCTCCCCGCCGTTGTAAACCTCCACATAGTCGTACCTGTAGGAGGAGAGAGGAGATCCAGGTTCAGGTTTTACGCTGTTTTACATGAACCTGTCCCAGTGGATTATCGGGCACTGGTGTTTGTTGTTCCTTCTAGAGTCTTATTCATCTTTGCTTTGATGCAAACAGCTGCTGAATAAAGAATAAAAGTTAGGATATCTAAGCTGCCTTTTCTGAATCTGTCTCTTGTCCCTCAACCAGCTGGAGTTCTTTGATTTCTTAGTAAACTTAAAAAGGCATATCAACAAAAACTGTCATCATGTAAGAACATATGTACTGAACATTTAAATAACTGTTAATATCTGCTCTTGAGTGTAACCTAACCTATACACTTTCTTACAAACTGCCAGTGAAGCTAAAAAGACACACCCACACTATGACATCAAAACAAAGGATGTTGTGGTTTCCGGATTTTGACTGAATTGAGGCGTTTCTTCCAAATACCGATGTGGTCATCTGATTGGCTTCGTTTGCAGTGTTTTGTCTTCTTTTTCCTTATAGCTGATGCCGCTGTGGGACCCTAAATAATGACAGCTGTCTCAAGTGAATGATGGACGCAGCAAATTCACAGTGAAGAATATTCTCAGACACAGCAGCTGTAGACTGAATTATTCAATGTTGGGGGAATGGCAACATCTGCTCATCTACTTTATTACTTACATGGTGAAAAGATCAATATCTACAGTCACATCATCTCAACAGACGACAGTGTGTCAAGGACAGTTTGTGAGGCACCGTGATGTCGGTACATTTACTCTCAAAGAACAACAAATGTAGATGTAGTGTAAGGAACATGTGAGGGGAACTTTAAGATATCCGATCGCACGTTTTGTTCCATGTATCCTCTGAGCTACGTCTGCTGTTCACACTGATGAGAAAACTTTCTCCGTCTAAAGTATTTGTAGGGAAAGCGCAGCGTGAACGGAGTCAGAGAGGCAGAGAGAGAAAGCGAGGCCGCGACAGAAATATGAAGACATGGCAGCGTGCGGCACTGGGAGGCTCTGAGGATCCCACTGAGCGCAATGAGAGGCTTCATCAGTCTCTGCTGTCTGCGGACCTCCCACCGCCGCTGCAGCACCTCATCCTTCACCAGCAGACTCCCCTCTGTCCACCCACTGTCCGCTTCACAACATCTCAAGTGACTTCTGTAAAACATGCGCCTCGCTTACCATACCGTACTTGATGTGTTTGTGCAATATATGGACTGTATACATGTTCTGCAAAGTATTCGCACAAGTCTAAGTGCAGTTTTAAGTGCGCAAGTAGCTTGAAAGTGCGTGTTTGTGTTTATATGAGTGTGTGTGACTTGATAAACAGAGTTTGATAATATGAAATGTAATTAACATGCTGCATTTTAAGTCCAAAAACTTTTCTTAAGTAGAACAAATCTTATGCTGCTGTCACTATCATGCAGAACAACACAAAAATAATCCCCAGATAAGAGATTCAAGCTCAAGGTCCATCTCTGAGGTTTGCTGAAAGTCATTCTGGGAAATGTAGGAAATGACCCTCAGGGATATTTTCTATATATACAGTTGAATAAAATAGATTTCTGTTTTATCCACAGAAAAAATACGGACCAAAAGCAGTAGCATGCTGACTGCCGTAACATCACTGTTGTCTGGATAACAAATCATACGGCAGACACACTTCTCTGTAAACTCTCCTCATTGGTCGTCTGTTTTCCCTTCTCACTGCAGGATTTTTCCACACCAGGTCACACATGTCAGACATGTTTGACATTATCAGGACAGATAAACAGAGAATCTGTGCTAACCATCAGAGCTGACCCAGCCTCAGATGTCCCTGACTGTCAGGACGGGAAAACCGAGGGGAAATCGGTTAGATGTGGTCCGTGACGCCTCAGACATGAAGACTGTGGAACATGTACATCAACATTTACAGCAAACCACTTCTAAAACTGTTTTCACAGTCTTCATATAGCTGCTTTCACATCTGACATTCTTCTTGATCAGACATTTGTCTTTTATTATTCACATTCAGTCTGAAAGCACTTTAGGACTGTTTTGTTAAGTGCTATACAAATAAAGGACATTATACAGAACTTGTTATATGATATAACGAGCTTCTTCCTCTTGCAGCCAGCTGTGGAAACAACTTTGCCTGGCGAGTATCTAAAGCTGAAAAGGGAACAACAGAGAACCTGGACCCGAGTGTCCATATCAGCTGTGGTGTCCTTGAGAGAGACAGAAAATCCACACCAGCTTTGGGGTCTCTGTGTTGAAGCCGAGCCTGACCTCTGACCCCTCTGACAAGAGAACAGAGTTTACCGAAGGAAGCTGGGTAGAATATCAAAATATTCTTGCTGGTCAGCAGTAAAAGCTCTCAGGTAAGAATGTGTGGAATCATAGGAATGTGTGTCTAATGAGATCCTTTCCTACAGAAATACAGATTCAAAAACAAGACCTCAGAGAGATAACCACGCTAGCTTTAACATTTGAAAAGAAACTTCATCAGCAGGTCTGAAGCTCAGACAGTCAGCTCGTCTCAGACTCCAGGAATTCAGCTGTTGACTGCTGATTCACCGCACGGCTAACAACATTAGCGTGCAGACAGAAAGCTTGTTAGGTGGTGGTCTCTTCATGTGATTGACGTGGGAAATGTGTTTTTTACCCTCAAATCTCTCACAGAATCTCTTGATTTAAAGGTTTTGGTCTCACTATGTAAACAAGGGAGAACAGGTAGACTGACAGAGCCACAGTTTATCACAACACAAATATATATATCAGGTTTCTTTCTTTCTTTTGCCTTTATTACAGCGGAGACGCAGACGTAGGACACATGGCATACAGAGAGGGGACATGCAATAAAAGTCCCCGGCCTGAATTGAACCAGACGCGTTGCTGTTACGTGGTTTTCCTCTTGGACCACTGGAGCCCACCAGAACACCCCTAAATAAGCCAAACTAAACATTTCCCTTTGAGAGAGACCTGATGCGTACAGCAGAAGAGAAGTTGCAGGCAGCAGAGACCTGGTGTAAACTAACAAACTGCTGCAGCTACAGCCTCTAAACACAATGAATATCAAATTAAATTAATAAACAACATCAACATTTACAAAAACAAACAATTCTCAGGCAAGTCTGTTTACGCATTATGTATCGGCAGTGCTGACCGCTGAGGGCATAAACAATGTTTTCCGTGTTTAAATCGAGGTGTTTGAGCCGGAGGTGTACGAGATCTGTTCTTTCCCTCTCTCCGTCTCTGACTTTCTTGTTCTCCGTGTCTCTCAGTCTTCTTCTCCGCGTGTTCGCAGACGGCTTTACACGCCCGGCGAGAAACGGTCTTAAGTGCTCACTTGTAAAGTCTTAGTGCCGACGGTGATGTTTAGGTGATGGCATTTTTATTCATAGCATCACACTTCCACCTCGCTCCCCCCGCCCGCCCGCCCCCACCCACCCAGCCGTGTCGTACAGAAGCTCATAAAATAAGAGCCATAGGGAGAGAAACAATGTGTGTGTGTCTGCATGCAGATGGCGACACTCACTCACTCACTCACTCACTCACTCACTCACTCCAGTCCTGGAGGCAGTCAATGTTTACCGAGACAGGCCGTTTAATGAAGTGGGTCTGTCTCTCCACACTCTAGTTAAGGAGAGTCTCTCAGTCTGCAGCCCTGGAGCCTCCTCTCCATCCCCTCACATCACTGATTAACCGCACCGGCTACCCCTGCCCTCCAAATGCAGCTGTCCGTAACAAATGCCTTGCTCAGGGGCAAAACAAGTGCCAGCGCATCAGGGGGTCCGACAGCGGATGTTTAAATTAACATTTTATCCTATTATCTGGCCGTCTTACCCACAGTGATGTACAGAACCGTAAGTGTAAGGGGACTAAATGTCACACTTAATAAGCGGCCAGTAGCAGGAAGTGCAAGAGAAGGTCAAGAGATGTAGAGTGAGTGTTGGTTAAAATAGAAAGAAATGTGGGTTGTACAACTCCAATGACTGATTATGTGGAAGCTTTTAAATGTGCTGTTTTTACTGAGGAAAACCTCTTGAACATAAAACCTAATGATGTTCTATATCAGAGGGTGAAATTCCCGCCGGGGATGGAGGGGATATGTGCTGCTCACTTCTCAAAATTCTAGTTTTGTCCCCGCAGCTTTTACTACTATCTCACTAAACTGTATCCTCTTACTGTCCATCCACAATAATCCAGATGAAAAAAGCTCAGAGTTGATAAAAATGCAGGGATGCTCATCAAGGTCAACCCTCAATTGTTTGCCTCTCAGGCCATCTGTCACAGCCATGTGACTGTTGTGGCCGTATTCAGCCTGACAGGAATCTACTCAAAGCTGAAAAACTACAGGTGACAAACTGTGACTGTTATATTCCTCCTAACTAGATGCTAGAATTGTAATAATAATGAACAGAAATGTACACTATACTTAAAGGACGCACAATGACGAATATCATCATGATCTGTTATTTGTAGGTTGATAGAAATGTATATGAATGCAGAAATGAAAAGTTTAAACATCTTCAGTTCTATGACAACTGGACAAAAACTCCATCTGGTGATGAAGACTGTGATATAGTTAAAAGCTGCAGAACAAGTGAGTAAGCAGACTTTGTCACTAGCGTTTACATAGTTTCAGTTCTCCCCCACCTCTGAAACCAACAACTACGCCCTCGACTTAACCCTTCAAGCAGCAGAAATAATGCTTTATGTAAAATGATAAGAAGTGGGGGGTTAGCATCATTTCCACAAAGAAAAGAAAAGAGTAACACCTACAGAAACAATTAACAATAACAATAAACAATAAAATTAATTAAGCTGTCTCATTATCACCCACACTGTTTGATAAGTGACACAGAAAGAACAAAGCAAACTGACCACAGCAGTGACCGCTTGGCACCGACGATGTTGCCAAATTTAAAACAAATGAGGATGTGGCTGATGACCTCTTTAAATAAATAAGATCCAGACGGAGAGGGGGAATTTTCACACAGCCCTGCGTTCCTTCCCGCCTTCTTCCCAAGCTACTGGAGCACTGAGCTATAAGCAGACACCCTCATACACTACAGCTCATTAACATGCTCACTGTGTTGTGCTGTGTTGTGTTGCCCCCCCCCCCCCCGGCTAACTTCTTACCACACATCTGGAAGGTATCATGGGAGCATTTATGGGGCGAAGTTGGAGCTGTCGTTACGTTCACCTCCTGCAAAGCGAAGCTGAAGCTGGAGTGACTCAGTGTTTCTCAGCGTCCCTCCTCTCTGTCGTTCACTTATTCCATCCACATCTCTTTCCCTTCATCTGGATCTGTCTGCGCAAACACTGTCTGCTCTCCACCTTCCTCCCCAGACGTTAAAATAATCTTCCAAACACTTGCACCTCTATATAAACCACGTGGCTTTGAAGGAAACATTCCACTTTTGATACACCCAAACCAAATATTGAGCAGTTAAAGTCTGATCGAGTATCGTAATAAACTTTCTGGCACGCACACTTTTCCCCAACAGGCCTCATCTACTCCTATTTCATATAGTTATTTCCTTCATTACCCAGAATGGCTTTCAACAACTTCAGGAAAAAGCTGCGAACTTGTTGCACTCGGTTGCTGACAGAGAGAGCGACTGTGGCGATAAAGTCTCATAAGAAGAGTCATTTCCTTGTCCAATCTTTGTCCATTGAGGCCGGTGTACCTGCGGACTTGAGACACCTACACCTCTAAATCTCTGAAACACTGTCTGCTGTCACACTGCATGCCCAGGACGCTGCCACTTTCTTCATGTAAAGAAGAAACTGCACTAAATGAAAAAAAAAATAGGCTCAGAAATGCAGGAAACATAACCGACAACCTGGCAGAGCTTTCACACCGGATGCTAAAGCACATTTCACAGGAGTTTACTAAAGTGACATGAATCATTTGATCCTAAACTTAAATTAAATTTATCATCTCAGACTTTTGATTGCAACATTGCACATTATAAAGCATACTGGGACTTTTTAAACACTTTTTAAGTGTACAGTGATTAAAGGTAAAAAGAGAATTCAGTTGATCTCTGGGCTCAACGTCCAGAACATGGAGACCATAACCACTACATGTCTAACACTAACCTCCAGTTTCTTGTTTCCTATTGGGAGGGAAGTCCCGAAAATGTGACTGAACAGATTCATGTCCTCACAATGTGAGTAATACAAGTGCACACACACACACACACACACACACACACACACACACAGGAGAAGCTGCAGGCTACAATGTTCAGCTTTTGTAATACATGAGTGGTTTTTGTGTTTTAGAGCTGATAAACTCAGTCTGACCAGTCGTTCTGAGCTCTGCTGGGAGGCTACAGATGGCACATGTGTGTGTGTGTGTGTGTGTGTGTGTGTGTGTGTGTGTTGTATGCGGGTGTGTGAGCAGAAAACACACTACGACGCCACCTGCCATCACACACACCAGTCCATCCCTCCCCGTTTCTCACCTCCCCCGTGTTCACCCAAAAAATTGACATCATCTCCCTCTCTCACACACACACACACACACACACACACACACACACACACACACTTGAGTACTCTCTACAGCTCATGTCATCTCTCCACGAATAATACTCTTAGTCAGTTTCCTGCCTTCTCTCGCTCTCTCTCACACACACACACACAAATATTTGCAGAAACACTCACTTGTATTCATAGCTCACCCACAAGCTCTATACTTGTGACAAACTACATCCCTAACAGTGTTATTATGGGATATCAGGTGGTGTGGGATTGAGCTCAGACACAAGAAAAGAGAAAGGTCGAATGTTGACAAATTAACTATGCAAATAAGGGAGAAAGTTCTGTAAAAAGTGGCTAAAAAATGTTCCTCTTGTGTGACGCTAGCCTCCATGTTTACAGGTACAAACGAATATAAAGTCATGCAAATGGCTAATGAGCAATACTTTCTAGGCTTGTACAAACCTGTCTCCTCAAAGTTAAGTTTATTTAACATTTGTTTTCCAAATTACGCAGAGATTACATGGTAATTGTGGCCTGGATTATGTTCGCAGCAACAGAAATGTGCTACGTCTTTGAACACCGGAGACCTGAGTTGGCACCCTGTGTCCTGTGTGTGGTTTAGTTTAGGCGACAGAAGCTCTCAGGTTAGACAAAGATAGCTTTTGTGTTTAAATGTTGACAAATTAAAAACACACTGTGTGTGCTTTAATTCACTGTTGACTTTTGCAATATTTAACCAAGACCGCCATCTTTCCTGAAACCTGCCAAAACATAACCACAAAAAAATGTTTAATCATGCTTTAGTTGCTATGAGCAGATGTTTTATTGCAGGAACACATGAAATACGTTGACTGTGAACATTTTACTGACACGTTCAGTATCAACTTTTTCTGTCTTTCTAACTTGTTGACAAAAAAACGTACTCTGGGTGGCCTTACGTCTCCATTTATACGTATATAAACGTAAAACAATATAAACGTCAATTCAAGGAGACAGTGTTGTTGAGATAAGAAAGAAGCCAGAATTTGTGGCCTGAATTTTTGCACTCCCAGTGGGTCTTCACCATGACCCAGTTCTTAAAATGAACCTAATTCTAACCCTGAAATAACCCTTTGGATAAGTGTCTAAACTCTAAACATCAAAATGATGGTCCTCATAAAGATAACAGAACTCGAGCAGACACACTTAGTAATGTTTGCAGAAATACTCATTAGAGCTACAGTATGAGATCTCACTTGATGCCATCACACACATAAAGTACACACACTCACAACGCACACTCATAACCACTCGTGCCACCCGTCCACCCACACATTTAATTTTATGACCGTGACTGCCATGAACACGCATTTCAAAACAAACAAAACATCCAAATTAGATGATAAAATATTTGGTGAATCCAGCATTTACAGTACGATGATGGAGAACACTTCCAAAAATTGAGAAAATATATTCAAGTAAATCCAGTAACATCAAACACACACACACACACACACACACAAACTCCCTCCTCTGCCCAAAAAAATAAATTGGGCCAAGCAGCCAAAGTATGAATATCCTCATCCTTCACCTCGGCCGTGCAGATCCAAAGCCACGGCAGCACAATCCTGCTGGGAAATTAAAACGGAGAGGAGGAGGAGGTGGAATTTGTTCTCATTTAGGAAGCCTTAATCTGACAGAGGAGGGAAGGAGAACACCCCCCCCCCCCCTCCCCCTTCTCTCCCCCCTCTCTCTTAGACAGACTGTTTAGGGACCCTGAAGGATGAAATGAGATTTGGTGCAAACTCAGATGGGGTTTCATATGAAAAAGTTGAAAAGAACGAAAGTCAAAGTCGACATTTTGGGGGGAGTAGACAAGTTTCTCTGAGGGTCAAAGTGTTGCAGCATTGTGTGTGTTTCGTGGAAAACAACGTGAGCTGGTTACTACATCCGGAGTCTGTCTGGCTAACTTTAGACTTAAACAAACACAGAAGGGCGTTTCTGACTCTGAATACACAGAAAGGCCAAACGTCTCCGTCTGTACCTGAGAGATTCGGGAGGAAAAAGGCCCTTTGTCAACCGACACTCAATCCACACCTCTCGAAAGTGAGTTAGGGGCGAAGCAATAAACACTGTGTCACTTCCACTGCACTTTGACATGTGTTAGCCCTCGACAAGTTCATCTGCATTCACAGAGAGGCCTGGCTGACTATACGCTCACCCCTCTTGTTCCCGAAAACATGTGACATTAATTAGCTAGCTCTATTCAGACTCACATATAGAAACCCCAGCAGGGACTGCTTCGGTTTGGCAATGAGAGTCTAGTTGACAGACAGACGGGGAGGCAGATACAAAGATAAAGAGCTAACAGTTGGACGTTGTGAAATAGCCTTAATTTCGGAGAATGATGTTATTAAGCAGAAATGCCTGCTGGTGTTGTGACTGAACAAGTTGCATTTGAGAAATAAACCAAGTTAAAAGAGGATGAGCACATTCGCCAAATTAGCTTTTCAGTCACGCAAACACACAAACACCAAAATGATTCTTCTGTTCTTCGTGGGTCACTGCTCCTGGAGCTCCGGGCTAACACTTTAGCATGATGAGTGATAGAGAGAAGCTAACATTATCACAGAGAGACTGCAGCAGCGTCTGAAAGGTTTTTCACTGTCAAGTTAAAATTAAATGAATCACAAAGATAACACCACCTGTTTTTACATGAAATGAAGGTGTCTAGTAAAGAAGACCGTCGCCAACAGTGAGCTAAACCCGGCTATGTCTAATATATTAAGCTAATATTGCACTTTTAACATTAGTAAATGTACAGGCAATGTAAACAAAACATTACAACATCACTTTCTTAATGATGGCAGGTCAGTTTTTTATAAACGCTTGTACTTTACCATTTTGAAGTGTTTATATGTGAGTATTTCTATTTCTATCCCTTCACTAGATTTCACAGAGAAAGCATATAATGAATTCAATGCTATGGTACATTTTCATGGCTTTTACCACCAAGTTACCATGTAATGTTGGGTATAGCCTATCATTGTTGCTTATACATAAATCATTGACAGTTTCTCATAATAAAGACCCTTACTTACAAAACCTTTTTGATGCTAATATAGAAAACGATCTAAACACCACCACTACTACTGCTACTACTGCTACTACTGCTGCTGGTTAAAGTCTGCTGGTCTGAAGTCACTCATCTTATACTAAAGTGTTGGCATATAATACCAGAATAAATGGTTTTCTGGTGACACAGTGATGATTTTGCGCTCAACACTTGACTAACAGGCCCATTTCCTGTTTCCTTCAGTCAGCAGTCTGATTCAAAATAACTCAGAGCTCATGACACAGATGAACGCTGAGTCACTCCAGTGTTCTCTGAAATCTTCAAAGTACCTCAAAGTTAATAAAATAAAGCTGAACAGACCATCACGCGACCGCGCCCACAAACTCACTTATTTTAGAGTATCAAAATAAAAGCCCCAGGTCATGTTCAGTGTGTAGAGCTGACCTGAAAGATGTGGGTCGTCAGACTGAACACATTCACGTCTGTTACATCCATGTATGTATGCATATCTCTGTGTGTGCCTCCCACACACTTTAATCTGTTTGTCGTCTGCCCACAAGAGATGTGTGTGTGTGTGTGTGTGTGTGTGTGTCTTCTACCTACATGTCTCAATGGGAGGTCACCCTGAGGCGTTTCTACCCAGACAGATACAACACATTCCTCTACAAGCTGAGAAAGAAAAAGACTTTATTGTTCACGCTGCTACTGAACAACCACTTAGGCTCAAAAGGGGGCAGGTTTCCCGTCGCGCGTGTTTAAAATGACAAAGCGTCCCAGGCCGCTCATCCTCCCTGGGGAAGGTCAAAACACAGTTTGACCCGCTGACTGACCCCTGA
Source organism: Enoplosus armatus (assembly GCF_043641665.1). NCBI lineage: Eukaryota > Metazoa > Chordata > Actinopteri > Centrarchiformes > Enoplosidae > Enoplosus > Enoplosus armatus. Next base: position 3,901,363 of record NC_092193.1, on the reverse strand, counting down.
CCCCTGTCTCCCGACGCTGACCTGTCCCAAGCGTGATATCGAGTTTTCACGGGTCTTTTAAATTCACAAGGAGGCAGATGTACGAATCGGATGAATGAAGTCACAGTCATTTATATTTCGTGGTTTATTGGAATTTTTAATGGTGTCTTGTGACTTTTAGGAGTCTCGGAAACATGTAGGTCAGTTTAATTTCAGTTTCACAGAGAAAGAAATAGGTCAAGGCTTGTCTGTAAATCCACCCAACTATCTACACTAAAAACTGACAAAGACATGTTTAATTCCTATAATACAGTCAGTTTAGAGATATTTTAAATCACTCCAAAGTTCAAGTAAGGCCATTTTCACACTTGAGCCAATTGGACAGGTTTTCCTGGACCTGAGGCTGTTTTCCCTCAGAGCTTTGCTGAGGTGTGAAAGCTGCTGTAGCAGACTCATGGAGTCCACACCAAATGTGAGTCCTTCACAAAGTGAAGTTGGATAACATCACTGGTGTCGCATTAGTGTCATTTGTCATCGAGTAAATTGAAAATACAGCATGCATAAGTATAAAAACGTATTATCCTGAGAACGCGCTTCACATCTGGTGAACGCCTGCATTGTTACGTCTTTCTCCCTCGAAGGTGCTGCTGCATTATAACATGCCATGCACCAGGGCAGGACGGGTGGTGCTTGCTTTTATATGGTATCAGGAACCAAAGTAACGGTAAAATAAAAAGAAATGTCTTCTATGTTCACCAGAAAATTGTACAATTTTCAGGGATGTGATGAGTTCGGTCTCTGAAGGATTCTCGTCTGCGAAAAAAAAAGGGACTTGCTTGAGCCTGAAAGACTTGAAGATTTAAAAGTAGTCATGTCCAGCCATCAGATGCCTACGCCTCTTTGGATAAATCCTCCAAAGTTATTAAACCAGCCAACCCACCAAACCGTTTACTGATCCAGTGTTCGAAGCGGATTTAAATATGTTGAGCTTTAATTCAAAAATAGTTCAAAACAAGCTTCATCGTCTCTGTTTGCTGTGATAGATGCCCCTCTATCGAGTGTGTAAGTGACATCTGGAGTGTATCAGCGACTGCATCCTGTAAATCCTGCGATTGCAGCTGTGCGTGTGTGACGTTGCTCGCTGGGCCCCCCCCCCCGCCGACCTCTTTCCCCGTTAATCTGCTCGTTAAGGATCTAATCTGACATGTGTTTTCATTTGTGTGTGTGAAAGCGTGAGTGTGTGTGTGTGTGTAAGTATGAGTGTTCGCTCACTGATGAGCAGGGAATCCACAATCGGTCTGATTACATTTACGGCAATTTGTTAGTTTTATTGTAAGTGTGTGCGTTTTAGTGTGCATTTTCTTTTACTTGTATGTGTTATTTATGTGTGAGCTGATTCATATGAGACACATAGTTTGGGTCTATAGTTGTTTAGAAAAGCAAATCCAAACAATGTACAGTTGCATAAGAGAAACAATAGCAGGATTCAAAGTTCACCCTTCCTTCCATTACACAAATATTTGCTGCTGAGAGACGAGAGCCAGCTGGTGAAAGTCAGCCAACGTTCGTACTCTATTCTTACTTCTCACTGATCTACACATGGCGGACACCATTTCTTTTCATCGATAGGTTCTGAACTTCAGGTTGAACGCCGTGAAAAGTTCACCATCATTTATCCAAATGGAGGAGAAGGAGACAGAGAGCATGCGGCAAACAGAGGAAGAAATGGGATGAAAACATGACGCGAGTGCACATGGAGTTCAGGGAGAGTGAAGAGGAGGAGGAGGAGAGTGTGAGGAGAGACAGAGAGAGAGAGAGAAAGTGATGGTGCAGGACGTGACGGGACAGAACAGCCTGAGGGTGGAGGAGGAGGAGGAGGAGGAGGAGGAGGAGGAGAGACAACAAGAGGTCTGTCACCGAGGTCAGGATTAGACTGACCATGCCAACCAGCCTGAAGCCTCTCTGAGTCTATCTGTGTCCTTCTGCTCTCTCTTCCCCTCTTTCCCCTTTGCTTACTCTTCATCTCAGAGATCACATTCTCTTCACAGATTTCCTCCTGGTTTTCCACTGCTACTTTCCTTTCCTCTCTTCTCGTTCTGGGAGGATCACACGAAATGACCAGGAGGGATTTAATGATTAAACTCAAAGCTCAGCAGGAGGGAATCCAAGACTGAGACCCCACAGCAACGTGGGACATTTAGTCATTTTTGGAAAGCAGAGATGGCATGAGAAAAGGGGGAGCTATGTTGATCTGTAGATCTTTCTTGCTCAAATGGGTAAAACCTCTAATTTCTTAAATCACTGTGGAACTAAACTAACAAAACGTCCCAATAAAAACCTAAAATTGTCAAGGTTTTGTGAATATTCTCTGGTTCAACAAATCAGACTACAAACAGGAAAACAAAACAAATATCCATCTTTCATTGACCTAATTCTCACGGCTCTTTTGTACTTCAAAGCAACAAACAGAAGAAACATATTGCTGCAAAACACAGAACAAACAACCAAATCATTTTTTGGAGGTTCACGCCTCAACTTTCCTTGGAAGCGATCCACAGGCTAACCATTCTGTGACGGCAGCACTTTTAGTCTTCCTGTTTTGCGTGGCCGTTGTGGAACTGAAAAATACAACCATCTGGAAGGGACGCTTTTGTTTTCTTTGAAACTGGCAAAGTCAGACTGAAGGCTGAGCACAGGGCCGCTGGTGAAACAACGTCTCGGTCTGAAGCCACATAAAAAAGGCTGAGATTCAACAGAATATTTGTGTTGTGGCACAAACACTAGGCTAAACAACGGACGGCAGAGTCGCTGACCAGCGTTGTTTTGCACTTTCACACGAAGAGGTCATCAAGAATATACTCGGGGACTAAAGTTGATCCAACTGTGTATCCATCCATTCGGCACCATCCATCTTCGTTTCATTGATTTGTCCATCCAAAATCCTTCCAGCCATCTGATGATTCTTACATCTGTCATTGAACAATACATCCATCCTTCCATCCATTCATCCATCCATCTGTCTCTGTGAGTCATCCCATCCACTCGGGCATCTTTCTACCTATATCTTCTACCCACATAACGATTAATTCATCCATCCGTCCATTATCATCCAACAATCTACCAATCATACATCCATCCTTCCATCCATTCATCCATCCGTCCATTATCATCCAACAATCTACCAATCATACATCCGTCCTTCCATTCATTCATCCATCCGTCCATTATCATCCAACAATCTACCAATCATACATCCATCCTTCCATCCATTCACCCATCGATCTGTCTCTTTGAGTCATCACATCCATTCCACATAACGATTAATTCATCCATTCATCCATCCGTCCATTATCATCCAACAATCTACCAATCATACATCCATCCTGCTATCGGTTGATTCATTTATCTGTCCTACCATAGCTCCACCTATCAATCCATCCATCCTTCCATCCATCCACCCATCATCTTTCTATTCATCATCCAGAAATTCATTCATCAGTTGTCCAGCAATTTAATCCATCAATCAATATATCCATTCACCCCAAAATCCTTCTGTCCATGGTCCAACAATTGATTTCATCCTTCATCCATCCATTCGCAGATTCCTCCACTGATTCATTCATATTCTGCCATCTCTTCATCCGTCTGTTGATTCATCCATCATCCTGCCATCCTTATAGCCATCATCCATCCATTCATCTGCTAATCAGGCAATCCATCCATCCATCTATTTCTCCATCCTTCTTCTATTACCATCCAGCAATCCATTCATCCACCTGGCGCTTCTTTCATCAATCCTGCCGCTCCTCCATCTATCATCCATCCATCAGATTCTTCCTTCCTTCTATTAAACAAGCCTTTACCCATTGTTCAGAAATCTATACATTGATTCATCCATCCACCATCTATCCATCAGTGCAGCCTGCCATCCTTTCATCCAATTAGCAATCAATTGATCCATCTATCCATTATCATCCAAACATCCATTCATATTTCATCCCTCCGTCCATCTGCCCATCCATCTATCTTTCACTAGAATACTTTGAGAACGCTTGATTTGTTCTTTACAGTCGTCATGATCAGCCGAGTAAGATCAACTGTGAAAACAAGAAGTGACTGAAAAACAAAATCCAGACGCATAGACACACAAATGCCTTCCATGTGTGTGTCTCCGTTCATGTGACGACTCCAGGCTGTGGGATGTCGGTCCTGTGACTGTGTCTCTGCTTGAGGAAACTTTTTTTTTTTTGACTAATCATGGAGCACTTTGCCTCGGGACATACCATAAGGAACAACTGCTGAATTTAGAGCTTCTAACTCTATTTCTCTCTCTATCTCTTTCTTTATCTGTCTCTCACTCCACGAGCTGTTATTTATCATCACGGGACGGTCAAGACATTGCAGTTATTCTGTGATGAAGTGCTGTAATTAACTTATTTTCCTCAACGTGCCCCGTCTACCTCTGTTTATGGTCTGAACTCATTTGAGGGGTTTATGCTGTCAGTTTATTAGGTCCACCAATACAATAAAATCTTCCTTCATAAAGGAATTTGTAAGTTTTGTCCACGGACAAAAATGGATGAACACATTCTTTCAAAAGTTATTCGCTCATTTGGGGTTTTGATGGTTGTGGTGGAGCAACACATCGCATCAAAACCTCCCATGCGTGCCCATTTGGGTTGAGATCTGGAGACTATGAAGGCCTACGCTTATGATTCTCATCATTTTCATACTTATCAAAACACTCAGTTACCCTTGGTGACCCGTATGAATGTGTAAATCCAACATGCGACATCAACAGTAGGTACATGCAGTGGATCTTCCCTGTGTGCGTCCCTGTGTGCACAAAACTGCACAAGAAAGTGTGTTAGAGAATTTGCAGAGCATGCACACAGTAGCTGTGTTTGCACCACAGAGTGCACATGAAGCATACTGTAAGTGACAGAAAGTTTGGTTGCCTGTGTGTGTGTTATATGTGTGAGTGTTGTGTATGTGTGAGGTGCAGACTGTGCCAGTACAGCCTCGTGTAGGAGGAAACAGTTCAGCCAACTCCTTAAAAGATGTCCCAAATTATCCCGCCACCGACGCATGTTCCTTACCCATGCCTCTGCTCTATTTTACCGCGCTCCGCAGGGATTCACTTTGTCGGCCACGCTATTTCAGACGTGGACGTGAGACAAGACTTGTTCTGGTGCCTCTCCAGATTGGCTACGGAGGCAGAGCCGATGCATCTTAGCGTGTCTGAACAAAAGTGTTACTGGTTCTCGTCTACACCAACGTCTGTTCACCGAGCGCAGATTGTGTCACTTGAGAGTTTGTGGAAGTAAAAGGTTGTCGTTGGAAAAACCCAGACTGACTGTTTTACAGAAGCTCATGAAGGTCTAGTGAACCACAAATGAATCTATTTAACCTGTAAGTTCATCTTGAAAGATGCTACAGTACATTTTTTTTTGGGGGGGGGGGGGGGGGGGATTTCAGCAAGTTTATGATCCAGTGCATTTGTGATTACATTTGTGTTATATTTCTGAAAATATAAAGCTAAATATAAAGCGTTTAAATATAGTTGTTTCTTTCGTGATAAGTTATTGTTTCCAAACTGGTGGATCATCTAATTTTAGTGCAAAACTCTCAAAATTTCAGTTTCCTTCTTTACGGATCACATAGCAGAAAACATTTCCCGGCTGACAAATATGTATTTTTTAAAAACGCTGTAATTAGGGATCATAATTACAAACCCTGGGTCATGAGGGTGCACGGCAAAGACATTTTGTAACACAGATGTCGGAAATGTAGCCTGCATTTGCTTGTGGACGCCAGAGCTATGGCTTCTCTGTTTGGCTTGTTGCAGTGCAGACATGTTTCACAGGACTAGAACGTGCTTGTTCCTTTCTGGTCCAGAAATTTAATTATGGGACTGGGAGAAATGGGCAAGCAGCGACAGGCTTCATCTGATGAGGGAGGAGGGGGTGTCAACCCAATAATAAATGGAGGGTATTTTGAACTAAAACTGTGAGATAGTAGAGTGTTATAAATTGAGGGTTTTGGACTGTGGCTTGTAAAACAGATGTCACCTTGTGCTCTGGGAAATTCTGATGGGCATTTTTCATTATTTTCTGACATTTTATAGACAAAACATTTAATTAACTAATCAAAAATGAACCTAGTGAAAACAATTGTTTGTTGCAGCTCCAGTTTTATTACTAATCCTTCATGTTTCACCACTGTCCAAACTAACCTAACATTTTACACACTAGACATTAAGATTTAGCTTCTGTATAAATAAAGGGCGGCAGCTAATGATTATTTTCATCATCAATTAAGATGCTGATTACGTTCTTGATTGTTTGATTAATCGTTTTTGCCTATGTCAAATGAAAAATGTCAATAAAAGCACTTTTATAAATCCCAAATGTCTTGTTTTGTCCAAAACCCGAAGACGTTTGTTTACAGAGAAATGAAGAAAATCAAAGAATGTTTTGAATATTTTGGCTTAAAAAATGATTTACATGATTAATTGTCAGAATTGTTGCAGATTCATTTTCTGTTGATTGACTGATTGATTAATTTCAGCTCTACTATGCATTCATACATTTGATTCTTGAAGAACAAAGGAACCCAGTTCTATCACTCCTCTCTTCTCAGAGGTCAAGGGTCAGATCTGGAACTGAGGGGGAATCGGTATCTTGCTCATGGACACTTCAGCAGAGCAGATGCTTGCCGTCCCACGTGTCTCCCGAGAGGTTAATGCACAACCTTTAAGACTTCAAATTCATGGCGAAAGTTTATATCCTTTTGCTGTTTCCAATCGTGGCCTCACTGAGCTCGATGGCATGAAATAAAACTCCGGAATATCATCTCAGGAAATTTTTAAGTGGGACTGCGGTCTCGCCAAAGGCTTAAGGCCCAGCTCAATGGGCATATTTCGAACATTTGACTCGTTCCCAAAAACAACACTGCTTCTGCCAAGTCAGAGAGCTATGTGCTACACCCCATCATCATCCAACATAAACTCACACAACAAATAATGAAACCAATCGAGCAAAACGGACGCCCCTAAGAAAACAGCCAAATGACACGTTGAGGTGGCTGCAGGGTGGCCAGGATGTTGAACAGGTCACAGGTTTGAATCCTGTAGCCGTAAATGGGTCTCATTCCTGATGTGGAAATGTTTGCTGTCTTGTCCGCAGGCTTACCAAGAAGTGGAATCAGGTGTGTGGAGCCAAAGTCAACAGTCCCATCACATAGAAAAAGAGCCTGGACACAGACAAAGAGCTCGAACAACCTCTTCAGACGCATGACAAGATCATATTGGACCTAAACTTTCTTTATTCTCGCATTTTTCACACTTTTTTTGTACCTGATATCCTCCTTCTGGTTCTTTGTCAGATGCAAGAAGCCTGTCTGCTCTCTCATTGGATACGAACATATTCCTAAAATGTTTAGCACATGTTAAACCCTGATGAAACCGTAATATTTTACTTTACAACTGCCTTATTTCAGCACATTAACCTACGGAAAAGTAATTTAGGCGGACAATGATACTCTGTTGGCGGTGTACTACAGTGCCAACCACTGACTAAAATTTTATCACCACGATTTATTACATTTCATTAAGTACTTAAACAGCATTATTACATACTTACACTCCTCCCTGGGTTATCACACAAAATAAAGTCATTACAGAATCAGGTTTTCCAGAAGAAAGCTCTCCTGAATATTAGCTAACACCGAGGAAGGTGCGTAATCCACTGAAAGACACACAATATCCACTATCTGCCCAGAACGCTAATGGTTTATTAGTCCCTTGGTGGTGAAACATGATCCAATAGTATTGGAGGACCCCATCTGTGAGACGGCGCTGGACAGCCAGTCGTGATTTACACAGGAGCCGTTTATGGAGCTTTTAAAAAGACAGAGGAGCCGACATAAAAACAGGCTTATTTATGGAAGAGAGCAACACATGGGCTGTTGTGTGGATGCACACAATCGGGTGTGTGTCTCTGGGTCAAAGAGAGGGCGGATAGGGGTTGTGTTTGTTTACATGTTTTGTAGGGTAAAGCTCAGAAAAGCACCTTCAGACGTGCAGGAATGAATCTGTGTGGAAAATACATGTCGAGAACGCTCTTAAGGTGGTTTTAACCAAACCTACGCCTTGCCAGGCCAGTTCAGGGACGCTGACACTGAGGAAACAGGGCTGCATTAACATTTACTTTCATTATCGATTAATCTGGCAATTCATTTCTCAATCGTTTGTCTAAGAAACATCAGAAAACAGACAAAAATGTCCCTTTCCGGAGCCCAAGATCATCAAATCACTTGTTTAGTTCAACCAGTCAAACAGTCCCAAAAATGACCTAAACGATTAACCAATTACCAAAATCGTTGCCAGTTTTCTGGTGATCGACTAAGCGATTAATAGATTTATCGTAGCAACTGTAATTGGAAATATAAAGATGGATGAATGAGCACAAGGTGAGAAAACATAACTGTAGACAAGCTTCAGCTTATGTTTGTGTCTTTTTTTTTTAACAAACTTCCAAAAACCTGAAGGCAGCACTTCCAACAATTTGTAAAGTTAAATTAGATCCTTGAGGTTCTATTTCTGCAAACAAAAGAGCCAGACAAACTCAAATCCTCCTCCAAACACAAACAGGTAAACTCTGCCTCAAAATGAAAAGCAAACACCATTTCTCGATTCCTGCAATGAGCAAACTGAACTCCATCAATAAAAAAAAGCTGGTGCTGGGTTTACTCTCCTCTAAATTTCTGCCAGAAAAAGCAAGCAGAGACACATGCCATAAGGCACCCTCCCTCCTTATCAAGTATGAATTACAAAAACCCATCAAACCCTATTTCCTCTGAAGTAATTGCCAGTAGCCTCAGTGCCATATCTCATCCTCGCACCTCCAGTTCTCTGGGAGCAGATGTACTCTCCTTGACCAATAGGTGGCAGAGTTTCACCCTGTATCCAGGCAGGATTGAGGAGAGAGCAAAGGAGGGTGGTAGAAGGTGAAGAGAGAGAGAGAGAGAGGGAGAGAGTGAGGAGTGAACTCTTACTTGCAGTCTCTGTCCTCCAGATCAAAATGCGGATTGAAGTTGATTAGGATCTTCTGACCGGGCTCAGGGGCTGTTATCACCCACACGCACTGCTGGGAGGGCGGGTAGGCGCCGGGATAGCCCGGGGAGGTCAGGTAGTCCGCGGCGTGTATCTCTATATTCCCCCCGCATTTATCTGCACCGCAAGAGAAGGCAGAAAGTTGTTCAGTTAGTGGAGAGAAATGGACTTCCTGGGCTCTGAGCTGCACTCAGATCAGTTGACTGATAGCACATCTCAGTGTAAAAGATTAAAGTGCATCAGCAGGGATGGGAGCGAGGACACAAAGACCTCCAGCTGGGGATCATCATAAATCCAAATATCCACCAGCAGAGTAAAAATGATGTTGACAGAAAAGCCCCCATCCACGCATTTTAACTATAAATTCACACCATGGGAAATTCTGCCGGCCTCAAGGAGGTGATAAACTCTGCTGTTACAGTCTTTTAGAAAAGGTGTGGTGTAAAGTGCTTCCTTTGCATCCCTGCCATAAGGTGTGATTATACGCCCATGGAGGTGAGACGGGCTGGCTGCTGCTTCCTGCAAACAGGCAGGATGATTGAATTGAATTTTCTCAATGAATGATTTATTAAATTGCTTGTAGCCCGCATCAAGCTTCAGTGGCAACACGCGCAAAGCCTCCAAAGAGCGTCTTTGAACGGCTGAACCTTCACGAAACATGTGGAATATTTCTATTGTAATTAAGAAATCTTACCATAGGGACTTCGTGTGTGTCTGTGATAATATGTGGTCAGTTTGCAGTGATTGTGGGGTACTTTGTGCGTCTTTTGGTACCGCTAAATATGTCTACAATAATCCGGTTTTGGTGTATTTTGTATAATATCCTTAACATTTTCACCTATAAGGCTAATTACAGTAAAAAACAGTATTTACATGGTGTACACTGAAGCCCTGCAGACGTGCTCTCACAGGGAGGCAATAACAGGTGAGGGGCAACAATGGTGCAAAATGATGAAAAAGGGATCAATGTTCCGCCAGGCTGCCTGTTGTCAAGCCACATGTATTCATACAACCAGTCAACACCTACCAGTCTGAGTCAACGAAGCAACCGAGACGACTTGGGTGAAAAGGAACAATAGCAATCCACTACGCATCCTTAGATTGTACAACACAGACATTCTGTAACAGAAAAGAAAGACAAACGGAAGAGGGGAAACGTCCAAGGGGGAGGTTTACGTCCAAAACAGAAAAATCACCAAAAGATTGTCTCAAAGTAAGAGATCTGGTTGCTGTAGGGTCCCCAGCATCCTGCGAGCTTCAGCACCAGATCCCCGCGTCTGTCAGGGAACAACTTGCCATCTCCTGGAAAAAAAAATAATAATCCAAGTGCAGAAAATAAGAGGAAGAATCAAAAAGGAAAAATCCGTTCGACAAAAGTGGCAGCAGCGCGCCCTCGATTCTTTCTCAAGCCGTCACTTCTGGTGCCAAACAGCAGCGAGAGACGTACTTCCAAGTGGAGGATTCAAAAAAAACGAGGAATCAGTAGTTAACCGGCATTCAGTGAAAACCAACCGCGAGGAACACCGGAGCGCTCCTTGTTTCAGCTCAGCTCTCTCCGCCTCTCTCCGCCTCTCTCCGCACGCAGCGACTGGCTGACCGGCACAGCAGAAATGTCAGGAATACGAGGCGAGCCGTGGAAGTAACCGCGGGATTTCCACTCCCCAAATTCCTGCTTCTAGACGCCACCGCGCGCAACCAGCAGCGAGCGACCGACCGCTTCAAGGGGCTGGAGCACACTGACACCGGTGCGCCCTCTGTGCGCTCCTGACGCATGCGAGCGAGAAAACTGCGCACGCAAACTCCCGCTGGCATGTGAGTGCGGTACAAGGTGTGGGCAGCGTCCACCGAGCAGCGAGTGAGTCCGCGTCTGATCTTTGTTAAAGCAGGAGCCAAGGATTCCGGACAGATGCACAGTGACCCACATCTGATAGCTCGTCCCACTGACCGAATATGTTCATCGGTCTAATTGCAGGTTGGTTCTCTGGTTCCGCTGCTGATGTAAATGCAGAGAATTGGCCAAAATATTCAGACTTGGAGGTGCATGCTGGGCCCTTTTTGTTAAAAATAAAACTTAAACAATGTGTAACTTTGAAGGAATAACTCTTCCTGACTGGACCTTGTGTGTTTTAGAGATACTGAAAATGGATTTATTATGGAGAGCACTGGTGATCTTTGGATTCTCATCATAGGCTGATCATGGACAGAGAGGCAACAGCTGACTGCAAAGGAAGAAAGATCACTTATTGTACTGTGAAGGACTATTCACAAAAAATAAGCATTTCATGTACTTAATTGATACATAAAATACACATTATGAATAGGGATATATTTAGTATAATATTTAGTTCCTAAATTGGCCTCATTTAGTGGAAGTACCAATGATTTTCTGCATTTCCCAGAATGCTTTTCAGCAACTCCCCCCAGAGAACATGCCTGAACTTGTTGCACACTGTTGTGTTGTCTTATATGTGAAGAAAGCAATACTGATAGAGGTGAAAAAGCAAAAGTTACACAAAACACAACATGTTTCTTCACGACATTACATTCTGGTCGTCTGGGACCGATGAAGGCGGAGGAAGAGGGAATTATTGGATCCTCTGTGATGGATCTCTCGCTGTATGATTGTTGGCTTTGGTGCAAAATGGCTGCTCTGACAACAGAAGGTAATTTTTGCAGTTGGTGTTTTAGATCTCTGAAATACTAAATCTTAAACTGAACACAGAACGCCAGCAGCCAGAAGAAAGTTGGATTTGGTATCCAAAGCTGCTGGTTCAAAACCTCAAAGAGCCGAGACAATCCGGTCCAGGACAGTCGAAGACTACGGAGCAGGTGTCCTCGGGCATAGCATAAAGGTTCTCAAGTTTAGACCAGCCAGAGAAAGAGTTTATATTCTCATATATATAATATTCATTTTGATCATTTTTTGTCACAGTTTTTAGGGAAAAATTAAAATATGATAAAGAAATGTTGTATTTCTCCACCAGAATGGTATCCTGTTAGTGTGGGGACAGAATTTAGATCATCATTTAGAAACAAATACACTTGAAAGATCAAATGAATGAATAAAAACTGTCACAGGTTCTTTGGTGGCCTGTTGTCAGAGGGAAGTGACCTCATGACCTCAGTATTTCTACAATCCTCTCTGTGTATAAACAGCAGAAAACTATCTCCCAGGTGTAACTGGATGTAATTAATTAGAGCTTGCTTGCTCAGCACACCTTTCCCGGCTAAATAAAGATAAAAATGTGATTATCAGACACTTAAAGAAGCTGCAAATGGCTCCACACTGCAATAATGCAGTGCTGCAGGCTCTGAGAAAACTGTCGTTGTGTCTCAGCAAACTGGAGCCGTTCAGTTTGTGAATGTCAGCGTTCGCATCCTCACTGAGGATCTGCTGCCTGCAGTTTAATCACTTCAGCAGTTATTCAGATTAAGGCCGCTGTCTCAGGAGACGATTTAAACTAGAAAATAATGATAGCGGTAAATTGCATTTCAAACACATGTTATGTATACCAAAATATCTTAGCAGAAATATGCTTAGCGCCGCTGTCCGCTGAAAACCATACATCTCTAAATTTGTTTGTTTTGGTGTTTTCGATTCTTCGAGAAAATGATGTTACTTCTTCAAACAAACCATTTTAAAAGTCATTGTGTTATTTGTAAAAAGCATTGTCCCAAAGCTGAAAACAGACCTGTTTTATTAACTAGTAGTAGTACTAGTACAGTACTAGTTCGTAGTACAGGGACAACAGAAGGGTGTGCATCTGTGGTACCTGCGACGCGCAAAACTTCACAAAAAGCACAAACTACTCACTTACCCAGTACTTTATATACACACTAAGTGCACAAAGCATGAATGAACCGAGAGGACTAGTTTCCATGACATTCATACCCACAAAAGTAATTGCAACAAATCCTCAGAAGCTTAGTTACACTGATCACCAGGGTGAATTCATTCGGGTGTTTTGGGAAAGTGAGTGTGAATGTTAGCAGTGTAGTGAGGGTGTGGTGAGCAGAGACGCTGATGTTCTTCAGATCCAGAAACTCAGGGGAAGCATCCAGCCTGCCGAACAGGAAAAAGCTGACAAATGTTGGTTTGTCAGTGTAAAAGAGTAGTTCCCGAACTGCAGCACCCCGTCAAAGTGTTCTTCTTCACGAATCCCGTCAGCTGAGGTCATCTCAGATGTGTCAACGTTTGCTTGAGATCTATTTTACAGTGACAAATCTTTCAGGCGATTGCTCTGCCAGTCCTGTGCCACAAAGTGTGTCTGCGTTGCCATGACAACAAGCAACGGAGAGCTGTCATGTCACCCATCTTGGCTACGGCATAACTACATAATTAACAGGGTTTTGTAATATGGTGATTGTAATGTTTATTGCTTGTTTCTGTTTGAACATGTAATAAAGAAAGATAGCTAATGTACGTAAGCATGGTGAAACGTTATGTGCTAGCCTAAGAAAAAATGGAAATGAACAAGTTCTTGGGGCACCCTCGGCACATCCTTGAGGGACCCCAGGGTGTCACGGCACCCACGTTGGAAACCGCTGGTTTAAAAAAAGGAGCTTTTTGAGCTTTCAGATTGTCCTAACAGAACTTCGATCTGAGTATAAACCAGTTTAAAGTCCATCTAAGCAGTGGAGAAGTCCTGTAAACAATGCAACTACAAAAAAGTTTACATGAGCAATGTGTTGTGAAAAAATGTAAACTACAAGAAGAATCAAACAGCAGCAAGGGGAGCAGTCGCTAACTGACAGGCCAGCAGCTGCTCTATAAAAGTTAATGCCACTGGAATTTCAGACAGACATCAACAAACCTACTTCAGCTCTTACGGTGTGCAACTATTCGAATCAGTTGACTCCTTTGTAAGAGTTTTTTTTTCTTTTCTAAATCAAAGACTGAAATGGCCGTGAACTGTGAGATTTCATAACATATTGGAAATGCTCCTAATATGATTCCTGCAGAAACTACATTAACTTTTATCAGCTTGAACACAATCACATGGTGCTTGAAAGAAAGACACAAATGTGAGAATACGAATGTAAACAGAGAGAGAGAGAGAGCGATTGAGTGACATGAAAACAGAGTAAGAGATCAGCAAATGAGCTGCTGAGTGGGTCTGGCAGAGAGCGAGGAGACACACGACTCACTTCTCAGAAACAGTTTGTTTTACAATCCAAAGATCACAACAGACTTATATGTTTCCAGCCAGAGTAGAAATGGGATTCTCACTGAGATTTGGTCTTCGGAAAATATTTACTGCGCTCGTATGTGTCGGAGTGGAGACAATAAAACATCTTTGGCTGCACAACAGACTCATAACACTGCCAAGCATGACTGAAATAGCATCAGTGGCAAAGTACATGTTAGTGACGCAAATTCAAGAGCGAGAACAGAACTCGGTGTGTGTCCGCGTTGTGATAAACAGATCTGAGCTTTTATTAGCTGATATTTTGTGCTTATATTCGACATCTTGATACTTTTTCCAGTTTTATGCAAAGCGCTTCCAAGTATTCAGAGCCATTAATCAGGATTTAATAAAAGGCCAATAACAGCTCAATAAATCACTTTAATGCAAGTTCATGTTCATTAATCACGGGGAGTGTGTTTGCGTTGAGGCGAGCTTTAGCATGTGATTGAGTGCGAGGGGATGTGAGTGAGATATAGAGAGTGTGGTATGTGTTGAGTGGGCTTTTTAAAACAGCTGCTGTTTGTGTGGCAAAGGGAATGAATGTTAATAAAAAGGATATTTTTCTATATTCTTAATATATCAACATTTCCAGACAAGAGCTATTTTTCTCCGTAACTCTTCAACACCGTCAGCTGGTGTTTGATTTTCATCATCGGTTTTCCTTTATTTAGATATTTGACACATGTTAAGCATGAAGTGGAAGGAGTCCAGGGCTCCAGAAGTAAAAGTCCTGTTCATTTTACTCACAGACAATATTAGGTGATCGTCAGCTGGAGTTCTTCCAAAGCTTGGGTGGATTTAAACCTCTCCTGGCTGAATCATCAGCACAAAAGGTGAGAAACTGTGTTGGAAAATATCTCATTCTTTGGAAAAACACTCCAAGGTAAGAAGCCGTGCGTATAAAAATGCAAGAAGAGAAGTCAACTATGATGACGAATGAGCATTTCAGTATGAAGTATCAAATTAATTAGCTTATAATCCTAAAATCCAATTAGCGTTTGGCGGTAATGTTGAGTAAAAGCTACAGATTATTATTTGGAGAAACGTAATAAAACATTCAGCTGCTTAAATAAGTTCACTTTACAATTTTGGATGAATTCAACAACTATAGTGTGATGTTTTATTCCCAGTTGTAGCAACAGAGAAAAACAGAGAATTCACTACAGCTGAGATATCTGAGGTATCATAGTCTATAGATCCATCTGCCGTACCGTCATGATGGAGAAAGACATTTGGCCATAAAATAAAGAATTGTCAAGTTATTCAAGAGACCATCCTGTTTCTAGGTTAAGCAACATAAAATAAAACTTATTCTTGAAGTAATACTACTTTTTTCATCCTTTCTAATCAATTTTATATGAAAGGGTTTCCTGTTTAGATTCCTTGATTATTTTGTTAGCATTCAGCAGCCATGAATCTTAGCCACCGGCACACTGTCAAACACTCATGGGAGCCGTAGTTGTTGAATGCTAATGAAATTATAATTAAATAATTGTATAATTCTAAAATAAAGGGGTGTTCAAGTTGTGCGGTCCAGTACACAGTGTTGAAGCATAGTGAGCTAGCCTATAGTAGCTACATTCCCCAGTAGCTTTCAGAGAGCAAAACTATTTTCAAAATCATGTAGCGTTTCCAGTAGCATGCTAGCGCTATCAAAATGCTGCATCGCTACATTTCATTTCCTCCCAAAGTAAAAGAAAAGCTCATTACAGATTCTGATTCAAGCCGCCTGAAATACGCACCTGGCAGGTAAACTGGTCAGCAGGGTGGGAACTGGTTTGGTGCCAGTCCTTCCAGTAACAGTAGCTTGTAGCTTCACTAGCTACTAGCTTCAAAGTAGCTTTCCCAACACTTCCAGTACAATAGTAGATAAATGTCTTATTTCGTGGACAGAAAACTCCACAAATGCTTCAACGTTTCAGGATGACTTTGGAGAAAACCTGTTGAGTTACAGACGCTGCGACGCAGGTGGGTCTTCGGCTCTCTTCACCCGACAGCAGCGCAGCTCCAAAAAGGTTGAACGTATTAACAGTGATAATGGCCTTTACATTGTACAGCCTGGCACAAACACGTGCAGTTACACATAAACACTTACAGCTTAACGTGTGTGTACCTCCTCGAGCAGAAGCACCCACACGCATGCACACACATGCACACACATGCACACACATGCATATGATGGAGGAGGGGCAGTCTTTTTGTATAATGACACAGTCTTGCCTCAGTAATTACAGGAGACACTGACAGTGATCCATTAGCCTGCTGTGGAGGGCTGAGACCAACAGCAGCAACGTGCTGGCTAACGCCGAGCCTCTGGTGCACACACAAACCTACAGACGACTGTATCCTATTATTATGCACCTACACATGCACATGTACGGCAACATACATGTTTAAGGGCACACGTCAGTCTGTGAAGCTACTCTCTCGGTGCTGACTATTATCATGCATTGCTGTCATGTACAAACTCAATCCACTGCTGTTATTTCTGTTGTTTTTTTTAGCACATCTGCTACTGCTACAACTGATGCACCACTCTTTACAGTTTGTTCATTACTTATAAGTCAAGACACATACGGACCAATCAATCCAGACTGGACCGTGTGCCACTTATTATGTCATGTAAGGATATTTTCTAGTGTTTGAGGGTTGCTACTACATGATTGATTGTACCCATAAAGTTATTAGTGCATGCGTGTGCAGTATGTGACGCACATTGCAACAGCAAAGCTGCACAGAGCCACGCTGTGTGTTAGCATGTGTGCACCCGTCGTCACCTTGCACGTTCTCTGCGATCCAATCACAGGAAGCATAACGCATTAGTCCGTGATATGTGAACGTCATCGCTAATGCTGGCAGCAAGATAATGTTCTGTACGTTCATTATTTCGCGGTCCAGCACTGAACCTCTGTGTGTTCGCACCACAGCTGCTTGACCAATCAACACCTGGATCACTCAACCGTCTGGCAGTTACACCTTTTGTTCCCAGGCTCTCGTTAGCTTGTTAGCTTGTTGAATGTGTGTAGTTTAAGTTAAATTATACACATGAAATTTTAATCATGCTATGGACAACTTATTGACTTGCTTATGGACCCCTGGCGTGTTATTATTTATAACATGGTAACCAGCACCCTGCACTTTCATTCATGCGTTGCATTTTTTCTTCTTTAAATTTAATTTACTGTGATATGTATATATTTATTTGACCATGTATACTGAGCATCTTTGGCACAAAATTGCCTGTAAGAGTGCACACATACAGTACGATAAAAACAAAAGACCAACATGTAAACAAAGAGATACACATGTAATGAAACATGTGGGTGTATACATGTATGTGTGAATGCATACAAGATCATCAGAAAACATGCATTAATGTGCGTAGGTACGTATCACAGCTGCATACACCCCTCAGCTCTACTCCCCTTCATAAAATAATCCGCAAAACCTGAAACACTCTCATAGCTCTAAACCATATTTGTCAAACCCCTCTTAATACACACTTGTATATGCAGACACATGCACGGATACACACAAAATACACACATTCTGGAAAGATATTTCAACACAACATGAGGTCATGGCACCGCCGATAAGATCTCACCGCCTGGCACTGCTCCAGACTGCCTCTGGTTCAGGCTCTGGGACCCAGACCAAGCTTTTGTGTTCTCTCTGTCTCTCTCTCTCACACACACACACACACACACACACACTTTAACACACACTCATAGTGCCTGGCTCCGCAGTGGCCTTGCCAGTTACACCTCCCAAAGGACCTAATGATGAGGCTCTGGATTGGGGAGTGAAATAGACGATGCCGGCCAACAACGCCTTGTTTGAGGACTGGGATTGGGATAATTACTGTCATTACCAAGGAGGCGATTTGAAAAAGGACGATGTAACCGTCGTCCAGCTGTAGTGGTAAATAAAAGAGTGCTAGCTCATCTCAGCTACTGCGTCGCGGGCCAGGCCAATAGCTTTTTAGATTGCTGGAAATTGCTGCAAAGCGACAAGTTGCCAAATACACAGGGGAGCTGCTCTCTGTTATACTGCTTTATGGGACAGATAGCTCCCATAGATCACTGATCACTCATCCATAGCTACATATTTAAAACAAGTACATGTTTTTGAGCTTGTACAGAAAGAACCATGAGAACTAAGTATGAGCCCACATCCCCTGGCAGCCATATTGGAGGTCATTTTTTCATTTTGGATAGTCATTAGACACGTTTAATATACAGTATGTAATGATGTTGCCTGGTAACTAGTCATCACTGTCTTTTGTAAATATAAATGTAAACTTTATAGAAAACAATCAATCAAACAATATGCAAAAGTAATAATTTTGAAAAACTAACTTCAACGAAAATTACTGTTGAAGTTATTTGCTAAAAATAATGTAATATATATATGTATTCTTCTTTACCAGTAGTTTTAGTTATATAATGGAGAAGTGGTCACAGGGCCACTGAAGTTAAAGGTTTCTTTCTGAAACCAAACTAATAAATGGAGAATATTATCATTCATGAACAGAAATAAACTATAACAATATGATATACTTCACAGAGTTACAAAGTTACAGCAACAAGAGTTTTTGATCACTCGTTATGTCCAAGTATTACACATCATGAGGATAAAAGAGGACATAAAGAACATTGTCAGCTAGTTTAATGGGTATAGCACAGCTGTTTGCAGCAGCGCTAGCAGTGGCCTATGGTAATTATTAGCATGATTTGGCTTGGCTGAAAATCTGAAATCTGTTCAGACATCAGGGATTGAACACGGCACAAACTCTGAAAGTTCAGAACAAGTTCAGGACTCACCATCAACATTTCCCATCGCAGAACAAATCTGAGAATTTCAAGGCTGTTGAAAAAAATCTGATTTCCATCAAGTTGTTCCTTATCTAAAGAGCCGTGACATTAGATGCTGAGTCATATCTGAGTCACGGACAGCTGAAAGTCATACCTTTTCTGCCTGTCAGTAGGATTTGAGCTCCATTACTCAGTAGGCCCACGGTGCAACACGTACAAGGTTTCTATCCAACAACAGCAGCATTGCAGTGAGTCAGTATTTATCAGATCAAGGCAGGCCAAATACATTAAGCAACGGTTACGGTAAACCAGGCTCACTGCAAAGTTATCCACCACGCAACTGCAGGCAAACATTTATTAAAAGGCGGTAAAACATGTACATTTTGATCTGATATTTGTGCCCACACACTGTGTTTTCATCCACCATATTTCCTCCAGTGTGTTTGTTAAAATGACAAGGTATGGTATGCCTTTTCTTACACACTTTGATTGTCTGCAGATTTCACTTCACCTTACACCTGAATCTAATTCACGTTCTTCTATTCATGTTTCTAAAATGTCACCTTTTTCTGATGACATTAACGGTTAAGTAATGGTTAGAAATGTGTGAAAAATGAATGGGTATTGGTGAGAGTCACAAAATATACATCAAATACAGATGCAACTCCAGCCTCACAGAGAAGATATAGTAAGTGCAAAGTTATCACTGAACAGTAAGTGCTCCCAGTGTATTTAATACACTTTAAGGTGTTCATTTTAAGATAAACATTCCAGGAGTTAGACAGTACCTCCTTCCATACACTCGCTTTAAACTTGAAAGTCTTTGATTGACATTTTTGCCTATATTTTGAAAAAGATGTTAAAAATGATTTCCACTTTTTCTTTATATGATATATATCTTGTTTTGGAACAAACTTTATTTCCAACAGTGGGATGTAAAGTTGTCCTTTAAGTAGTACTTGGCTGAGAATTTGATCCTTTTACAGAATCCAGATCAGGTTTTCAAGTGAAAATACACACTTCTGCACAGAATGATGTTTGCCTCTTTTATTTTTAGGGACAGCTGTTTGAAATTTCCCCTTTCATTCTCTCTCTTGGCGCAGTCATCATCGATTTAGCCTAAGCCCTTGCTTGGCACTGAGCGGCTACGACGGAAGGCTTAAGTGTAAGTGCCAAAATGTGACACTTCTGGAAGCCCTGATACTTTGTCAAGTGATTCGAAGAGCTGCTTGTCAAGAAAGAAACACTGTACGTCTCTGTCGGTGTGTGTGCATGTGTGTGTGAGAGGGAGGGCAGCGCAGTTTGTGGCGTTTCATTAAATATGTTAAATATGTTGTAAAATGGAGACCCGACGATACATTATACAGTACATTCCACAATATATATTTAGTTAGTAATATTTATTTAGGACTGAAAACATGTAATAAAGCAATGAACATAAAATAATTTTCAAAACTGTGAATCAATAGAGAAGCTACATAACAACAGCCAAAAAAAAACAAAAACAGATAAGGAGGACAAGAGCCTAGAGTTTCTAATATTACAACTATGACGTGTGAACTGTTTCCAGGAGTGTCTCTTTCGCTGTTCTTGGCAAAGCTTTCTTAAAACTTCTCTTTTATAACTACTCAGTTAGTTCATTTCTCTGAACTATTACTCGTGAGCGATGGAATCCGACAAAATGTTCTGCCAAGAATTGTGCTGTTTTTCGTTATTTACCCAAAACAAGAGTGTTGTTGTATCTCTGGTTTCTGTCCCTTTTCTCAAACAAGAAACACCAAAAACTAACAAACAAAGTTAATTGTATTATTTTGGGCGATTCTCAGCCTCAAATTCTCTCGTCTGAGCTTCTGTTGAGAAGTGCCAGCAGCTCCACTTCCATTGTTCACTTTTGCCAGTGAGATTCACTTTCCAGACTTGACGATATACGCCATATTGTCATGATGTGCTAAAAATTCAAGCTGAAGCTGCTTTTGAAATAGTTTAAAAAAGAGATTCAAGTCAACCAAACACAGAAAAGGGAATCTAATAATAATAAACGGATCTAATAACATGAAAGCAGATGGCAAGTGAAAGTATCCTGGCCTAAAGGTCACAGAGAGTGTGATCAGTGACCCAGAGCTGCAGTCAGGGGGCTGTTACTCATTTAAGGAGGGTGTGTGTGTGTGTGTGTGTGTGTGTGTGTGTGTGTGACTGTTGGTGTCATTACAATAGAGATAAACTAAGATAAGAGAGGTGGTGAGACGTGTGGGAGTTTGTGCACTCTGTGTTTGCAAACGGGAATGCAGGAAAGAGGGTGGCGAGAAGATGTGAATCTGCGTGGTGTGTGTGTGCGTGTGTGTGTGTGTGTGTGTGTGTGTGTGTGTGTTGAAGCTTGCATCATGTTTGGAGAGAAAGTGTGAGAGAAAGGTGTTTGACAGATAATACACTATCACTGTCCTCTTCAAACGTGCCCCAACCAGCCTGAGACGCCGACACGACAATTACAGCATTGCGGCTATCGGGGGTCAAAGGTCGGCCCAGAGCAGCCTTGGTTGACTTCTGACGACCTGAGCAGTTAATAAGTGAGGGAGAGCGAGCAGCGGCCACCGGCTGTTGTTTTATTAGACATTCCAGCAGAACGTTTACTCCTGTTCTACAGAGGTTATTTACTTTCCTTTAATGTTTGACATTTATATGTGAGAAAAAACGCCTACACCCCCCCCCCCCCACACACACACACACACACCTGCTTCTTACATGATTTTTGCTAACTATTTCACATCTGTAAAGAACACACAGGCTGTAAGCTTCTGTTTGTTGATTTCTTGTATCTGGGAACAGGCTTTTGAACGTTCATTTGTTTCCTCCTGTTAAACAAAGACGCAAAACCAAGATAATAAATAAATAATGAAAGATTGCGCCAGCCGCTCCACGTTCAAGCCACCGTATTAAGATAATCTGCTGATACAGATGAGGAGGATTAATGTGACTTGATTACGGTAAAAACCTTAAACATTATTCTGTATTTTTGCCTCATGCTGCTTCAAAACAGTTCAGAGGTAATACTTGAGGAAATACTTCAAGTGGAAGCAAAACTAAGAAAGATATAATTCACTTTATGGCTTATATGAGCAAGGCACCAACACTGCTAGAGTTACAGGTTTAATTTCCACTGACACCATCTATGACGGAAATGTATGCACTCCAGGGACCACAGCACAACTTGGCTGAAATCATAAAACAAAAAGTGGCAGACGTGAACTGCACTTTCTCCTTGTATATATGGTTATATTTCAGAATGCTACATGGTAATAATCCTCCCAATCTATATGTGGAAAACCCATTGACCGCCATTTTAAAAAATACCACACGGTAACACTCCCATTACCAATAACCTCAGCAACCATTCCCCTTCTTCACATGACCAACCCCCATATCACTGTATTTACATTACCCAAAATGAATGACCCTAATCGAGTGCGGCTTACAGTTCCTAAATCACCGAAAACAGCCATTGCGGCCTGACAACATGTTCAATTTTCCAGCCGCCTCACCTCATTTTTATTCTACGTGTGATGCCCAGTGTCATGGAGCAGCGGTTTCAAGCCCGAGCACGAGGAATGGAAAGAAAGGGGGGGGGGGGGGGGGGGTATTGGGGTGGGGAGCAGAGGCCTGCAATGGTTTAAAGCACCATGCATCTTTTCTATCTGAAGGACTCTGCTGGTTACCGAGTCAATGGTTCACTGGGCCATGAAGGAGCCGATTTGTTCTCCTCCCCGAGACAGGCTTTGGATTCAGTTTGCCACCACACTGCAGAGGAAAAAAAAAAATCCATCTTAACAAGTCGTTTAAACTGGTATCGTTTATATTTGTTGAAAAATATCCCTGCAGATGCAGATTTCTCCAGAAGATTTGCTTTGAACATGAAAGATCACTCCACAAGATTCTGAAAACATGGTGAGCTGAATTAGTTTAAGTAGGTAATCAAGTATTTTCCTGGAGACGAGATTTGCACAGGCTTCTTGTGCAATTCTAATTAAAATAGGATCCAGGATTCAACAGTGGACGGCCTGCTGACATGTTTTGCAGTGCAGAGAGGTGCCACATGTGGATACATGGGAAACAGAGGTGAGGGTGGTAGGGGTGGACAGAGAGCACTATCAATCACTGGACACCTCCTTCTGAAAAGAATCCGAAGGCAGCGGGGGAGTTTCTTAGAAAGTACAAACAAGTATAGGAAACTATCTCAGACATCAAATCCAGATGTCCTTGCAAAACAGAAAATAAAAGAAAAAAAAGAATACCGTGTTTTGCACATCTGTTTCTCAAAAGACGTGCAATGAGAAGGTAATTTAAGGACTTCAATTCCGAAAAGGACTGCGGCATCATTTTATCTGCACTGTACAAAAGCCGAGGTGATGAAGTCTTCAAACAAGTTACATCTGAGCGGAGCCACCGTCGCCCAAAATCAACTCCAAATCCACTTCCATAACTGTTAAGACAATAAACCAACGTTGACTAATATAATGTTATGTAACTAACAAATGTTGTGTTTTTGGGCATTTTCACAAACAACCGATGCTGTCGTTTTTCTTGGAGGACAGTCTCCATTGAACATAACAGAAGAATCCAGAAATCTGCTGCGCAAGAAAGACAATTTGCTTCCGATCCACTTGTCAACAACTGTAACTTTAACTCACCATATCATCTAATGTGGATAGTTTTCTTTTTTTTAAAGATATTTTTTGAGCTTTTGTTTTTGCCTTTATTGGATAGGGACAGCTGAAGGTGTGACAGGAAATGTGCCTATGTGGTACACGTTCTACCCAGTGAGCTGCCGGGGCGCCCTTGTTGTTGTTGTTAAGAGAAGTTTTAGGATCTAATCTCTTCCTCACAGCCTTAATTGACCTACACTACAATCATATCCATCCACCATGACAAACCCTAGTGACGGGGGAAACAAGGAGACAAATGATGTGTTATCTTTGGGTTCTGCGGCCTGAACAGGCACAAAATGACTCATTGAGAAAGTAGCTGGTCTGTCGGCAGAGACACTGTCACTCCATCACATTGATTATTTGGTCAGACCAGACGATTGTTTACAGGCCAATCAATAGTTAGTGCAAATTGTAATCACAACTAACACACACACACAAATGAATGAAGGCAGCCATTCATTCTGTTTAGTCAGGGGAGTTTAGGAAGTGCGGCCGCATGCAAACACACACACAAATCTATACATCATACATCCTAAACAGGTCAGCTTGTGTGTGGGTGTACAAATAAATAAAAAACACATGTGCACACTTACAGCCCACATTACCTCTGCTCAAAATGTGCAAATACTGCCTGAGCATGTGTTGCTACAGTTTGTAAGATCACCAGCATGGCCTCTCTGTGAATTGCGTTTACATCAGATGAATCTACGGTTTCACAATTTATATTCAGCGCCAATTTTCAATGCCAATGTTGGGAGTAGTGAGCCCTTCATGAAGCAAAAAGCAGGAGTGTGGAGGCCAGTATTATCCTGAAATATGAGTCTGTATACAAGCTAAAATATCTGCCCAAGTTGCTGTATGTATTCCGTATTTACAAGACAGGATATACATGTAAATCTCATCTTTATTTGGTGCTAAAGTTTACAAACTACCTCACATCTCTCATTTAAATCTGCAATTATGGTACACAATCATCCAATAATTACTGACTTTATTACTTCTTCTTTTTTTTTGCACTAATCTTGGCAGGACTGCATTCATGCATCATTTAAACGGAATGAACTGTAAGCAGCTCTCAAGGCTGATTCTTTAATTCCCTTTGGAGATATTAAAGCTTTATTAGCAGAGGTCTTTTAATGACTCTCGCAATAGTTGTTATTAATTCTTGTTGCTGCTTCTGTTGGTGGTCTGACTTTATATTTGTTTAACTGTTGCTCTGGTTGCCTGGCAGTGTTCAAGGACTGACTATAAATGTATTTTTTCTTCTCAGATCTTCACAAAGGGATGTTAATGAACAAAAATAAATAAAGAATGTATGGTATGAACATTTACTGCCAACATTTTCAAAAGCATTTATTACAACAGTATCCTCATATCGCATCTACATCATGGATAAAGTATAGTTAAAGTAAGGCAACTAAAACCACTTGGTTCACATATCAGACTAATGCAAACATGACTTCTTTCGAGACGCAGAGAATAAATAAATCGACAAAAGCAGGCTTCTCATTTCTACCCGGTGGCAGTGGATTTTGTTGCCTGAAATGACGGCAGTCGTCACTGTGTCATTTTAATAAGCTGTAAATAGCTTTCTAGTTTCTGAGCTAATGCTAAAACTCCACAAGTTGATGATCCATACAGGACATGGATATGAAAAAGCAGCATCGTTTGTGTATTGCAGGGTGGAAAATTAGCCCTAGTGTTACTGAAACTGTAATTAAAGTTATTAATTTTCAACCCTTGGATGGTTTGAAAGCTTACTATGGAAAAACAAAGTTTGACAAGCAACACAGTGGTTAGATTGATGCTTTAGTGTTTTTCAATACGCTTCACTTTTACAAGAGAAGAGGATACGAAGACGAGGAATAACCGTCGAGTTTGGCGAATGTAGCCGTCTGAGCGAGTTTGGCTGAAGTTGCTGGAGTGTAAACTTTCCCAAACCAAATAAAGAGCAGGATGCAGCTGCCATTGTTACTCTCGACTGTGATATATGAGAATCTTGGCTAATCCACTAATGTAACCTCTAACCCTACTTAAAAATATGATTAATGACATGCTAGTTAGCCGGGCATGCTAACGCTGACAACTTACTTTAACGCAGATAAACACACAGTTTTCATTTCTTACATCTCTGCTCTTGTGTTTTGGTTTTGAGTGATTTTAAAAAGGACACCACCATCCAAACTGTTTGGATACTGAGTCCCGGTCTCATTAGAGCCTCATACACAACAACAACAACAACAACAACAACAACATATTCTGGATTCTGGATACAAAATGAAATCTAACGAACGAACCTGCATGAACACAAACACATTTTCTTCGTGCTTCAGACCGTCACCCTCGGCCATTGTCTCTCTTTGAAGTACATTGGTGAGTGAATTTCATAAGTGTGGCTGAATTGGAAACAGAAGCCTGCAGATCAATATTTGAATACAAGTACTTTGGTTTACTCCCATGTGAGTGTGTTCACATGCATATATGTGTGTGTGTGTGTGTGTGTGTGTGTGTGTGTGTGTGTGCGTGTCAGGCTGCCTTGGGCGGTGCTAGTGGGACTGATGCCAGACAGTTTACTGTCTGGAATTTGATGGGGTCTGGTAATGTTTTATATGCACTCGCCGCCATGATACATTATGAATGAAACACACCTCCCATCAAAGAGACAAAATAACAGAGACCGAGACATTAGATGGACGGACACAAACTCACGTGTGCATGCATGCTTTTATGAAAGTGTGAGTCTTTCATTGAAACATCCGATTCTTATTTTTCTCTCTCTCTCTCACACACACACACACACACACACACACACACACACACACACTGCAGTACATTTTTTTTTATCCATCTCTCAGTTTGACAGTTTTGGCTCACATCGTAACGCAGACAGAGTCACACACACACACACACATACACACAGCAGTAAAATTTTTATCTCATCTCTTATTGAGGCAGTTTATGGCTCACCATGACACACACACACACACACACACACACACACACACACACACACACACACAGTAACCTAGTGGGAGACAGAGAGAGGGACAGACTTCATTTGAGGATCCAGCAGCCCAGCCTCTCTCCTCTCTCGACCCTGAGGTCTCCTATTTCCTCACTTTCCCACAGATGTCTCCTTCAATGATACACTATTGATTTATTGTCCACCACATGACAGAGGGACAGAAAGATATTGAGCCGGTGAGAACGAGAGGAAGAGAGACAGAAAGTGAAGGATATTATTAATGTTACTGAACTGTTTGCTGTTGTTGTTGTTGTTGTTGTTGTTGTCACACTGTCATCAGCTGAACTCGGCCATTTGTTGATCGACCGTATATAGAGTCTACCAACAACACGGGATGAAACGGTCTCTTCTTCTGCGCTGAAAGTAAAGCAGTTTGGAAGTCAAATGATGAGCCGGGACACTGAGTCACTTCCACCACTCAAGAGTTTCCAAGGTCGTTTGTTAATGAGTATAAAGCAAATGAATTATTGAGTGTGGGAGATGAGACACTGGGCAGTGCATTACTGTCTCCTCTGCAACATATTGACTCTTCCGAAAATTAAATTAGGCTGGCATATTTCAGCCAGTCTTTTTTACTTCTTAGGACAAAAATGTGACGAAGGCTATACTGTTCACTGTTCGCTCAGTACGTTTACACAGCAGTTTCCTGAATCTGAGAACGTATTTATGTTTACATATAGAGAAAACACATCCCTGTTATGATGATGATGAGTATTGTTCAGGTTCCTGGTTGTCTACGTTGGTGCAGACTTCATCAAAATATATCAGAATTAAAAGTACTCGTTATGCAGAATGGCCCATTTTCAAATAATGTGGATTATGTTGTTGTTGCATTAAAGTGTCACTAACGCTGCAGCTGATAAGGTAGAACTGACTTTTAACTGCTTTATATACACATAATAATACATCTTAATTTATTAGCTGATTTTATTTTGTATTATCAATCCGAATCTGCAAAGTAACTAATAACCCATTTTATCAAATAAATGTCGTGGAGAGACATTTTATTAAGTAGCACAAAATGGAAATAAGTACAAGTACCTAAAATGTGTACTTTTAGTTCAGAAACCTAAATAAGCTGTTTACGTAGCATATTCTGTTTTCTCAGGCTAAGAACTAATCCAGGTTTCTGAAGCCATACACAACCCGCATACAAGAAAAACCTGATCATTTCTGTGATTTTGTCATGCATGTCAACATACTCATTGATTCATTTCAACCCTGTATAGCTCTTTAGTAAAACAAATGCATTGTTCTGTCATGATGTTAGCTGTTGAAATATTTTAAGGGGTTTTGTTAAACCACACACGGACATGTGACAACTGCTTGCACCAGAAAAGAAGCAATTTTATCACATTCGCTCCCCAATTTGGCACATCCCAGCTACCGTACAATGGCCTTTTCTGTCTGTATGACACATCTGACATGTGACATGATGCTCTGCAACGTGACTCAAGAAGACTCCAGAATACATCCACTGAGAGGACACTGTCTCAAACTGTCCACTCATTTTGCATTTGCATCTACTGTACACTGTAGGCCCATTTACAGTTTCAGTTTTATGAATTTCTACATTGGAGAATTGGGGTTAATTAATTTCTAATTCATTCGAATGTAAACAGGATTTTGTTCAAAATCCCAAAGCATTTGGTATCAAAGCTACAAACTAATTAAACTGAGAATGAAGCCTGAGTCAATAAAACAGCAGAAGCAGCAAATTGCAGGAAGTAGAGTAACTGACTGACTGATCAGGCTAATTGACAAACTTCCCTGAAGCCAGCCCACTGACCTCTGACCTCCTAGTGGAAGATTGCACACAAAAAGATAGATAGAATATCATGCACATTTCATACATATTATTTATACTTTTAGCAGCTAAATGAGTTAAATCCACCGCAGACTGTCGTCTCCGCCACTCACTTTATATTTCCTTTCTGAACACAAACATACATGTTCAGCCCTCCTCAACACGCTCAACAGCTCATCTGTCTCAGGGAGTCCAACACAAAATTAGGGCCACTCTCTGCTCCTAGTTGCCAAGGCAACCACTCAGAAATATAGAGGCTTTTCTGCACAGGGACTAGCAGCATGGCCGCATTATTTACCACTGGCTGAGGCTGTAATCCCTGTCACCTACCCGCTATGTCGCCAACTATACCTCTGGAAAAGAACATCCAACCCCCACAAGCAACAGCCCCCCCCCCTCTCTCTCACACACACACACACAAACACACACACACACACACTCGCGCATTGTGGGTCGCCGGGAACAGCAGGGCGACAGTTACCATGGCAATATCGATAGTTATCTCTTTCGCCACCCCCCCTGCACGTCAACAGGTGAGCTCTGTAATGTAAATTTGTCACACTGTCACACACAGATGAGGAAGTCCGTGCACATGTGCACACACACACACACACACACACACAAAGTCCTCTCTGCACCCTTTTACAATGAATATATACGTGTGAATTAATACATATGTATGCATGTGTGTTGCATTTACATAAACACACACATTCATGAAGGAAGGCAACATAAACACACACATATTAAGCCTTCTACGTGAAAAATACATATATGAATATAAATGTGACAGAAATGAACACACAAACACATCCTGTGTCTACATACAAGCACACAGAGCATGTACAGTATCTATGACTGTGTCTATACATGTGCATTCATAGATACATGTTTTTTATAAAAATTCAGACATGCACGTCTCTCTCACAAGCACACAAACGCAGCAAACCCCCCTCTGCTCGCCCCATCAGTCAAATCCATAATTGGCCGTCCATTATGCCAGAGTTCATTTGCATGGTTCCAGCTGAAGTGTTTACCAGATGTCTGTGGGTATCGCTAACATGATTAGGCTGCCGTTCCGCTAATTTATTGGGTTGATCCTCTGGGTACTCGTCCATCATCCGTTGCTTTCAGGAAATACTGTGAAAATGATGGTTTTCCATGGAAAATCACGTTTGTCATAGGAATAGTTGAATGTCCACAGTGTATGTACTGCTTGTGACACCTTGTCGTCCTCGCAGAATGTGAAACTCTCTAAGCATGTTGCTGTAACAACACGACTTTGACAAAGTCCCGTGTATTTTTCATGGTTAGGGATTTAAGTGAGACTGATTCAGAATTTTGCTGCAGGTCTGATTTACTTTGATGCTTTAGAAGAGAGTACAGGAATGTAAAGTTTGAGAAGGGAGTAGGTGCCTGGTCTTAAATATCCAGTGCTTACCCACTGGGGGGCCCTTCCTATAGGCCCCTAAAATGGAGGGGAAGATTGTTGGGCACCGAATGTGCTAGGTCCGGCCCTGCTCACCCATCCATGGTGTTAACACTTCCAGGAGCAGCTTTGAGATCACTTTGAGACAAAACTGGGTGCAGCTATGAAGGTGTGGTGGCTGTTTTACCATATTCCAACTTCTAAGGCCACTTAGTCATTCTCTAATATCTATAATAACAGTTTTGATATCATATGAATATCAGAACAGCTGCATCACCAACGTTACATCTCAGATCAGTTCATTATAAGCTCGAGGTAGTGTTCTGAAATACACTGTCAAAGTTTAAACAACTTTATCACCTGATGCCAATAAATGACAGAATACATTATTTTAATAACTATTAATCCGTTATCAGAGCAGGAACTGTGTGAAAATGTTGTTAATGCTTCTGCCAGGTGACAAAATGTTGATAATGAACATATCAGGAACATGTTCACTGGCTTTAGTTCGTTTTCCCTACAATATCCACTCGTAGCAACTAAGGCACATTCATTATGCTTATGTTTGGCACTCAAAGCAAGGCTGGGGAAAGATTGTGATCCTGGATAATATAGAAAAGGATAACAATGACCTAAACTGAAGTTCTTGGCTTTGTTTGTCCTTAAAAACAAATATATATAATATATACTGTACGTAATATCTAGGAGACAGGGTTGCCCATTCCAGTAATAAATGACTGACTGCACAAGATTATAATTTAGTAAACAAGAGAGGTTGTTTGCTGTCCGTCATTCAGAGAAGAGACGCTTCCATTTGTTAGACAGTGATCGACGTTTGAACACAGAATAAGCTCAAACATGTTTCCAATGATTTGTTATGACACATACATATAAACACAAATAAAGACGTGTGATAACACACAAACATCTGCAAAAACGTGGACGCAGCTTGCACACACACACACACACACACACACACTTACACTAATCTAATCACACAAAAGTGCACACATACATGATCTACTCTCACACATACGGGCTCTCATTTGCAACCGACTCCCCACTGTCACAACATTACATGTAATGGACGCGTCAGTCTGCCAGGCAGCGTCACTGCACATTTTCTCAACTCCATCTAGAAAAGGAGAGCGGAAATTTCAACAGTAATCACAATCCGCTATCCAAATGACATCTAAATAACATGCTGGGTGTCACGTCTATCTGAAATAGCAATCACCGGACGCAAATGTCAACGGGAATTCAACTCGAGGGTGTTTTAAGAGCGAAGTTCTGATCCTGAGATTTAAATCCAATATAAAAAAAAAAAGTGACTAATCTGATTCCTCTACGTCCTGCATGACAACGACGTGGAGGTGGATTCAAATGCCAAGCAAATGTCACAGGTATTACAAAAATACACACATTTTCTTATGAGATATGAATGTCAAGTATAATATGTTGATGTATTTTTGCTCCAAACTGTGAATTGCTTGGAAGAATATCGGTGCATATACACACATATGTGGATTCAGTACTGAAAGCATTCAGCACATCTGGGCATTGTGAACGCTGATACATTTGTATATGTGGTATAAGTATAAAGACAGAAATGTTTTGACATGGAGGGAATTTGAAATGGGCAAAGCTGAAGGTATTTGCAAACATGCTTCATGAATGCATGCATTGTACACTGGAATCTCTTCCTGAAATGCTGTTTCACACTCGTGGGATGTGGAAATGTGGTGTAAATATGTGAAAAATATGCTTTCAAGGTTCCTGCTTACAAGCTTTTCACATGACCCCCCCCCCCCCCACACACACACACACACACACACACACACACACACACACACACACACACACACACACACAACATTTGGTAGTGTGCTTCAGGTGGACTTTAACATCTAATCTTTTAATTACCGGTAGACTGTAAGGCCGCTTAATTGAAATAACTGTTACAGACCTACTTCCTGTAGACCATTTAACCACGACTTAGAAAGCACTAAAAACTAAGCTGTCTGACAGCGGACTGACAGCTGAGCCGTGATGTGGTAAGAGATAAGAGGGACAGAAACGTGGAGCTTTAATCTGGACCTGACTGAAACTCATATTCATATTGGTAGTTTTTGTGTGTTAGCTTAGATGGTCAGGTTTATTTATATGGCCTAAGATCCTATTATCTCTATTGTATCCAATCCAATAAAGGCAACAATGCCCAGTTTCTTCAAAATGACAGTATGTGTGAATAATCAGCATGGATGTTACTGACTAGACTGAACATGTTTGGAATACGGAATATAATTTGCTTTGTCTTGTTTCAATTAAAAGGAGTACTAAGAGGTTGCTAAGCTCTTGGAATGAAACCAATTATGTTTAAACAAGTAACAAGTCAGTAGAAGAACTTACCAGTGAGACCTACACACACACACACACACACAGGCCAGACATCATTACTATTCTCAGCGAGTAGACATGGAGACTTTACAACCTCAAGGTCGGAACCTCTGAGTCTGGTTTCAGACTTCGGCCTTGATCCTGGTCTTTATTCACTGCTCACGGTAGCAGGCAGGGATATTCGTGGTCCCCATCCTGCACTCTGAGTGGTTTATTAGTAAGCTGAGCAGCACTATGGTCGGATTAGAATTCACTTCCACCTGCAACGAGCGAGGGGAGTCCATTCAACATTTCATTCAACTCGCCCCAGTCATTGGCCATGCCCTGCATCAAGTCTCAGAATTAATATACCGTGACTTGGCTACACTGACCCATAAATTACACTTGTTGTCGAAGATCATCGGCCTCTTTGAAATACTCTCCTTTGAAGGATGATTTTACAGTAAGAGGGCAACCCTGTGACCTGAAAGTTCAAACTCTGCCACCCTAAATGTGTCCATCAACATCCCTGAAAGATCCGAAGCTACGCTCTCACATACTCAGAGCGAGTGTTCTTGAACTGAAGGCCTGAAATGTAAATGATGGTGCAAATAGAATAGAATAGGATAGTGATATTTGATCCCTGATTTATAAACACAGAGACACGTGCTCCAAATGAAGCTGGTTCATCTATTAAAACGCCTTGCATCAGTGCTATTGATATGCTGATCTACTGTATGACTGAAATCTGAATGGAAGTTTTCATTAGTTTTCATTAGCCAGCGGAATTAAAATCCCATCTCATAAATTAAACAAAAAAAGAGATTTAATTGATTTCCCTGGTGGGGGTGAAGATCCATTCAACACATAATTATAGGTTTCATGAGGATTATCAACATAATAATAAAAAAGCGTGAATGTCAAAACCAGGAAAAGAAAAGCTTCTGCACAAGAGATAACAATGACATAACATTTACTTTTTACATCTTCGCTATTATCCAGAGAGGTTTGCTCCAGAGTGTGATGATTGATAACACAGGAAACTGTGCATCATATAAATGCTCAGTAAGCACAATGTGAGCAAATGTGACTTCACATCTTGCAGTAATTTTAAGAATAAGCCTTTTGTGTGGAGAATATTCCAGCTGTCACATGAGTGCTGCATGCATTTACATTCCCCCCCAAGAACAGCACATGCATAGGAAAAAGAACAACTTCCTCACCATTTCTAATGGGAC
This sequence comes from Enoplosus armatus, assembly GCF_043641665.1. Taxonomy (NCBI): domain Eukaryota; kingdom Metazoa; phylum Chordata; class Actinopteri; order Centrarchiformes; family Enoplosidae; genus Enoplosus; species Enoplosus armatus. Next base: position 3,867,691 of record NC_092193.1, on the reverse strand, counting down.
CGTGGCAAATGTTGTTTTTGTCATTTTGCACCCCCACCTAACCCTTCAGCAATATATCCAACAGTCTTCCAGGAGCAAGTTTTACGAATGACTGAAATGTTCAGGTCCCCTCTGATATCTGGGACAGTTATAACAATAAACATTAAGTCAGGAAAGATACACAGAAATAAAATCTCCAGAGGACATTAAGTTTGTCCTGCCAGTGTTGATGGAGCTCAGGACGGCTGCTATAACTGCTAATGATTACGCTCTGTCTGTATCTGCATCGCTAAATACCACAAGGGGAAGAATTAGTATTTTTAAATTTGGTGAAACTTTCAGGTTTACACGTTTGTTCCTGTATGGGGGAAGAACATTTTGCCTTTTGGATTCTGAATCCCTTTAAAAACAAAACGTTTTGGCTGAATTTTTTCAAAGGCCTCAAAGGCTGTCGATGTAGATTTTACTTAAAAGCAGCGACATGCTCTCAACACTTCGGGTAATCCGAGTAGGCTACACCAACAGCGGCACACAACAGCTAGCATTTCACTTGTAATCCTGTTATATGCCGCATAATCCCACCCACCCTCATGGTATGTCACTCACCGACTCTGACTTGGACATCTGTTAGCTATCTGCAGAGACAGACAGAGAGCGATAGTGACAGACACTTGATAGAGAAGTCCTTGAGTTGACAGGAGGAGAGTCTCAGACAGACAGCCCGGTGTACAGGGTGAAGAGAGGAGGGCCTGCCAGAAAACCTGCCCTCCTACCCACAACCCTCCAACCCCCCGGAGGGCAAGAGCTGGTGTGTGTTCATGCCAGCAGATGATAGCAGCCGGTGAGCAGACGGTGTGTGTGTGTGTGTGTGTGTGTGTGTGTGTAGGAGTGTGTGGTTAAGATGAGGCCAGCAGACTACATACAGGCTGGAGCTACATGTAGCCAAGCGGGGAGATGATGCGAACAAGCACAATGCAAGAGCAAACATGTTTTTTTAAACTTATGAGCACCTTTGTTGACCACATTAACGTTACATATTCCCACATAGGCATCACTCAGACCCTCCTTGTCTCAGGACATAAATATTTGCATGCATACAGCTGACCAGTAAAATATAATCAGTGAGACAAATTTGCTTGAAAAATGTGTTCATCTAACTTGCTGAAACGTGTCACCGATTATCTAACAGCTACATTTGCATTCCATAAATCTGGCTGTAGTTTTTGTTTGACATTATGTGGTCGGCCGCATTAGGCTGAATTCACGTCAACATCAAATCAGTCCTCCCGTTCACTTGAGCGTGCCGGTGCTGCGGCGAAACGTTTAAACACAATCAACTTTTGGAGAAACTTGACGTCAGAGCTCCAGAACACCCACACCACCGCACAACGCTGTGCTAATTGCAGCAATGCCTGAGTTGGTCTTAGTGTGGCAAACAGATGCTAACATGTGTCCAGGTCAGGATTTTGCATACCAAAGGACTACAAACCTCGACATACCCTTAATATCAAGTGACCCTCGCTCATTGCTGACTCACACACTCCCTAAATCATGTTGACAACAAGGGTAAACACGTTGTCAACACACACATGCAAACCCTCAGGTGTGTTGACGATGTGTAAAGACAGACACACCCACACGTAAATAGCACACTTGAGGAAAAATCAAAGATTGACAGGCACTACACAGGCTGGAAGAGAAAACAAGATGAAGGAAATATCAAGCATCATAACTGCACGCTGGTGAAGCGTTTGATATCATCACAAACCGCTGATTACAGCTGACAAGTGGAAATGTTTTCTCTTTTGTGTTTCTTTCCCCTGAGTGATAAGTCTGGCATTTGCACTTAATAGCATATGTTTTTAATAATTCTGAAGTACCTTCAAACATTGTGTGAATCGTGGCTACGCAGCTTGAATATTTCATTAATTGATATTCTCTGGTCAAAGTTCAAAAGTTTCAAAAATGTGTTTATGGGTCAAAGCCAAATTAATAAAATATTCATATATAACGAAAATACACTGCACTTGCTGTGCTAAAATCTCTGAAATGGGCAACATACATAATGATATGCTGTTTGGTGAATGTTTGAACCAAAGCACATTTAGAGCGTATTTAGCATAAGTGTAACGAGTCCCCGACCCAACATGTTATTTTAATGCTTTACCCACTGAGCTACAAGGAACTATGAATAGAAAGCATGTAGGGGCATGTACTCGTGAGATAACCTGTACTGTGTAATTATCAGGCAAACAGCTTTTAATATTAACAGCTTAACACTATTTTAATGGAATACTATATTGGAATCATTGTGTTTTCTGTTGATTGTATCCTGTCACATGAGTCAGTCAGTTCAAAGTAGAGTCAGTGTTAATTCTCAGAAAACAACTCAAAATAGTGATACTGTGATTCATAAGAGATCTCTTTTGGGAAATTTGCTCTTGTCTTGCTGCTGACCTTTACAGTGAGAGGAGTCCGTCATCTTAATCCACCATGTAGATCCACTTTGTACCACAATAAATGCTTTAAAACCACATGGATTTGCCACAAGTGAACATTTTATATCACCCAAGATGCTCCAATAGTAAAGCTCACAGCTAGTAGAAACTTCGGACTGTCTTTTCCTCCATCCGCCGGCCACTTCACACCAAAACAGAGCAACTTCTATTTTGATTGTTTACATTTTCACGCTCTTATTGCCTTTAATGAGGAGTTTAATGTGTGAAAATATGAGCAAAAACACAAGAGATTTTGCAACTGAGCCAAAATGACAAAGCGACTGACAGGAGGGAACAGGTCATAGATGTTATTTATTATTATTCTATTTAGCTTTTTATTTTTTTTATTTCTAAAAACAAACATTGAGCATCAAGGAGTATTTCTAGTTAAAGGCTACACAGCCTCATATGTCCATTTTTCATGATGTCTCAGTGTCTGCTGTCATTTAGATTCCTGCAAAATATAGATTAGAAGCTAAATTCTCTTTTCCCCACCATGACCTTTCTTTAAAAAGAGGTACAAGTGTGCACCTGACTTTTTTTTTCCTCTCACAAAATTGACGACCACAACGTTAGTAAACCGCACTTTTCATATCTCCTCCCATAATTAGCTCAATCTGAATATGCATGAAAGAGAGAGAGGAGCGCTTCACTGATTACAGGCTAGGTGTGCTTCACATGACAGGCAAACTGTGCTTCCAGTCTGGTGTACCTGTTTGATGAATATCACGTACGTCTCCAGCAGCAGAATGCATCTGAAACAAGGCACAGAAACAGCTTGGGGGTGGATACTTGCCAACATGGGAACGTACACCCTGGTCCTCTGCACGAAGGACGTTCTCTCAAATCATACTCCACATCGTCGTGGATTGGTAATCCCAAAAATGTGCAATTCACATGAATATACAATTGTTTTTATTAATGATAAATTACTTATGGGTTGGACATAAAAAACGCCAATCAATATCCTCAAATTAGTGAACTGAACACTGAATAGATAAACTGTCACCTTCTGTATCTATTTCATCTATTTTGGACATAAAATAAATACGTTAAATCCATTTATTCCCAGAAACACATTTTTCAAGACACAAAAGCAAGTGACAGAGAACATCGCAGCATGCAGGCCTTCCTCCTCTCATTTCTCCAGGCTATATATAGCTGGACTGAAGGTTTCCGTACATCTCTGGTTGATGCCAAATGTCCCCGATCTGCAGGTGTCCTTATCTGTGGCTAATATAAGCCCAGAACATTGCCAGATCCACCAGTAGCCTCTTTGGGGAGAGGAGGGAGGCCGATGGCGATGCTTTGCGGGTCCCCCAGGACCATCTGTCTTAGCTGGGTCCACAGCACGGGATAATGGCATCATGTACTGCTGTTGCTCACATCAGGGGGATCCTTCGATGTAGTTGCAGATTTCCTCATCAGCTCTCGTGACCTGGCCAAGGAAATTTCCTAGTATTTAATAGCTGCTTTTGTGTGGCTTGCATACAGAAGAGTACACCGTTGACCCTCATTTGAATGAGGAGGGTATTAGTGCGAACAGGATGTCAGTAATTAGTGTCTTTTCTTCTCTTGGCGGGCACTTGTTGAGTCGAGGGTGACACCGGTCACCCCACTGTCAAAAGGAACAAAACTGTGACCTTTACAAAGCCCAAAGGACTTTCCGCTGAATCTTATTCATCCAAACACCAACCAGAGATCAGATGCGCTGCCATCATAGAAGCCTTGTAGCCAATGAGAGCCAGCAAACTAAACTAACAACCCCTCCCTCCTTTGTCGTCATTCACAGCCACGCTAATCCAGAGAGCAAATCTCCATATGCCTGGACAAACCTAATTAACACCCATCACATATTAACACACCCAGCAGTGAGCCTTTCTTCTCTAATTAGATGGCTTTTTCACGAGCGATGGCTCGACAATGTTCCGTGGCCTTGGACACGTCACAGAACATTGCGGGGTCTTTGTTTTCAACCCACTCCCCTTTCTCATCTTTTGATCAGCCACATTTATGCGAGTCGAGTGCCAGGCTATTAATCACCAAGTCATTAGCTATGCATCAATTACTCAAGATGCCCACCACGCTTTTTGATTAGAGGCTGGGCAAACTCTGGAACACTGATTTGGTGAATATTTAACAATTATCTGTTAAATGCTTGCCAGTCCTGTTCCTCCGACACCCCCTCACATCAAAAACCTAGAACGCATCTGGCCAGATCAGAAGCTCCAAAAGCAAATGCCTATTAATCCAAATTGCTCAATGATAAACCTGACTCATAGTATCAGATTTGTTAGCTGCGCCACAAATTCAAAAAACTGATTTTCTTAGTTAGGTTTGGTGCTGAGTACAGAAGGTATTTATCATGGTTAATGGCAGCCTTCACACTCCATGGCAGCAAGCTACTACGACTATGACCATCAGGAGCAATTTGGGGTTCAGCATCTTGCCCAAGGACATTTCAACATGTGGGGGGGTTGTCATTATTGGGGGACCCTCTCTGCCTGCTGAACCCCATCCAATTAATATACTTTATAGGCCAGTCGTGCACAATCTGCTGTACAGACTCATTGGATTACCTCAATGTAAGTCATGTTTTAGAGTGCATTTTCCCTTGAAATCACACCCATAAATTTTGTTTTGAACAAAACAAGTGACAGCATAGTTGAAATGTGTCTTTGATTATTAAAAGTATTATTAGTATTAATAGTATTAGTATAGTATTAAAAGCCTATTTACCAGTGGCGTGTGGTCCATTAAGGGCATTGGTGCGCCTCCCCTCCTGCAATTCCAATTGTGAAATACATATTTGAATGAAAAATTGTTCATGTTATTGTTGTGTTGTGTGTGTGTGTGTGTACATTTAAGTTGTTATTCTCACATAAATCATATGTTATAACAGAAACGTGTGATGATTAATAAAAGTCTTTGTCTGTGTGCCAAAGGGCACACTTATCTCCGCTCGACAGCGGCATGGGTGTAATATGTTCGGCTGGTGGCCCCTGATTGGTTGACACGGCACCAGAAAATAACTGGATGTGGGGCGGAAAAATTGCTTGCTTTCCATAATCGTAAATTGTCTGCGCGTGTGTGTCTCAATGACACTCTCATGGGACTCTCAGCATCGTATTTTTACATGACAGTTTGGCAGATAGCATGCCAAGATTTAGTAGCCCCACCTAGTGGAAAAGTCACGCCACGCCACTGCTATTTACGACATCCGACTGGATATTGACAGACAGCATAACTAGTCAACTGGCAACAAAACCTGCTATATTAAGTATGGGTTGCAAACTTCCTTTTAACTGGATCCCTCAAAACATAGTGGCAGATATTTTGAAGGACACCCGTCTTCACCACAGCTGGTGTTTGTTTTGTCTCTGCAGCTTATAAAGCCCGTGGCTACACTCAGTGGAGTTGCATTAGCCTTGATGTAACAAAAAAAGGATTTGCGACCATAGGGCTGCAGCTACCTGGCAACAAGAATCTGGGCTGGAAAAGTGAAGCAGTAACACCCAGAAGTGAGTGGATGTAACTATACAGACCAAACAAACCAGGGCCCAAACTGGGTCCAGATAGTATTAAGACCGATATCAAATAAGAGTGCTCCATTCAGGACTTAACCAAAGATGCCATGCAATTAACAGTGTAAGCTTTTCCTCATAACACAGAGTATCCTGACCAATATAGGCAAGTTTGAGAACCTTTGGGGTTATAGAAGGTTTGTCCTGCCATCAGCAACAAACCCTCCATCCATTCATCGATTATCTGCACCTGCTTATCCTTTGCTGGGTTTTGAGGGTCTGGAGACTGTCCCAGCTCACAGGACAAGTCACCAGTCAGTCGCAGGGCGAAAATAAACCAGACATCAGTCTCTGATGTTTTTGACACATTTTTATATATATATGTATTAGATGAGCAGAGTTTGACACTAGAAGGCTGTTTTCACATGAATCTGCTGAAGGGGGAACGTTTCTGTGATCACCTTATATCAGAGTTTAAGAACTGTAAGTTTGTGATATGCAATGTGCAACTTACACAAGTGTGATGTGGAAACTAGAAGCTTCCAGTGAACATACTGAGAATGGACTTTCATAATGAAGGAGGAGACATCACATGCATAGAAGTTAAACTTCATTTCTTCTGGATTTTTCAGTTAGGTAGAGGGAGTAAATCTAATATTTAATGAGGTATTTTAACTGTTGCGTAGATCAGAAACAAATTATCATTCAAAGTATGAGTATTTTTATTTGTACAAATACATGTCTGGAGGTCTTTTAACAGATCATTCCTTAAACTTTTCTTATATACACCAAGAAAAAAAAAAAGGATTTCTGCTCAAAGTCAACTTCCACCAACCCTGTCATTTAGCACAATCTGTTGCCAGGCTGTGTTTCCAGCACCTTGCTTCCCTCTGGAGACACTGAATTAGTGAGCTGTGTGCTGCAGTGCTCATAATCTCACGGCTCCCCGGGGTATTGTGGGAATAATTGTTCAGCCAGATGCTGTGATGTCAGTGCTTATCACTGGAGCCATAAATAAAAACAGACAATACATGAACTTGACAGCATGTGCGCAGACATGAAATGTCATGACTGTAGGTTCACTACAGCTGACTATCATTCTGAAGTTAATGAGCGGACCTGTTCTAGGACAACCTGCTGTGTCCTAGTTCTTCCCTTTACCCTCAAACTCAACCCACATGTTTGATAGGGAGGGCGCTTCACATGTAGCAGTGTCCCGAAACAAGACTCTGATAAAACAGCCAGTGTTCTTGTTTTTCTGCAAACAGCTTACAACGCCCAACGTCCAGTACCAAAGCAGGAAGTCACGGGACAGTCTTGTAGCCCAGCAACAAGTTACAGGGAGGAAGTTGAGGTTAATGTATGAGCGTACAAAGTGCTGTGACGTACGTTTTCCTACCAACAGTCCACATAGGTTTCCTCTAAACCTGAAAGCAATCTTTAACCTAATGTAACCTGAACTAAGAACGTGTTGATGCCTTGTCTAAATGTCTAAATAGATTATTTTTGGGATACAGTAATAAACTAATCTTAACTCAAAAGGTCCACTTACCAGCATTTTTGGTGCTTTCAACTGTCTTCATCAAAAAAAAAAAAAAAAGCTTGAAAAGCTTTTTAGTGAGTTACGATTATTTTGTAAGGAATTAACTTTTATTCTCAAGACCTACTTTGTTGTTTAGGTATGAGAAGTTTTGTATTGGGCCAAGTTCTTCTTCCACTGCCCATCACTACTTTGCGGTTCATGGTGCTCCAGTCAAAACTAAACCTCTAAAGTTACTAAAACAGTATAAATTTGCCAAAAACTGCTTTACAGAGGAATTATACAAATGCAAACTAAGATATAATAGGTGAAGTATAAAGTCGGATGTAGTAGTTTTCTATAACACTGACTGACACTGACAAAAGATTATTTGGGAAATGAAATCCAGTTTTCTTTTGATTACATCTTTGTTCAAGGCAGGAATATCAGAAGTGGTCTAATTTGATAAAAGCTTGTTCCAATATACCAAAGCCTTGTCTGAAGCAGTGAAGTCAAACCAGATTTGGGTCCAAAGTCAGAGTGATGGAGGTCTGGCACCCTCAGTCTAATCACAACAGGACGTGGGTTATTGAAATGCCTCGGAAGGCTGTTCATTTCAAAAGCAGAGGCTCGGGGTAAGTGCTTTTTAATAAAACCTGGGCTAGTGGACATGAAAAGAAAGCACAATGAAAAGCTTTTCTACATTAATTGACACTCGTGGGTCCATTAAATACTCGCAATAGCCTGGTGTAATTTCTCTCGATCAGAGCACTCGATGCAGCGAGGTTCAAAAGCGATCATGGGAGTTAATTACGTTCAAAAGAGTGCGGCAGTTTCATCACATGAGACTGTGGTGAGGATTAATGGCAGGCGTCACAGAAAAATCCAATAGAAGAGTGATTAGCATTCCTTGGAGATAGTCGAAGATTCGGTGCATTGCTTGATAATCAGAGCGTATTACTCTGCCTCAGCTTGACACACAACATGTAATTTCATCCCAAAGGGAGAGTAGATTCATCATGGTACAAGGGGGTGAATCATTTTTAGGAACATTATTATGAAAAGGTCCCGTTGTCCTTGAACCACATGTGTCGGTGCTGTGAAACAAGGGGATACTGATATATCCCTGTAACAAATGTCACCTAGACTATTCTTGTGAATTGATTGTGCTTGTTTAATGTGACCTTAAACATAGTGAGCTGACTATCATGGCCAAATAATGACGTTAATAGCTATCTATCCCTGATGTGGTTGCTTTATTAAAATGATTGATAGCATGCAGCAAGCCTGAGGTCAGTGACACTTCGGAGTCATTCTGAAACATGAGCATATGACACATTCATATAAGAAATGTCACTCAAAATCTACCAGCAAAGTGTGTTTGTTAGGAATGAGATTATGCTCTGATTTGAAGCAACGCTTATTGATTTTTTTGGCCATTGTAGGGGCAGTGGAAACAGTTTATTTACACATACACCGAGCAAAATTTGAATTCATTTGGAGTCTTTCCTTCTTTCCCCTGGATGTTTCCTGTGGAGTTTTTGACCCCTCGTAGCGCTATGGCGCTGTTGTATGAGCGGGTCACAGTTTAGTTTATATATCACACACAAAGACTCATATGTACGCGTACACATTCTTGCCAGTGGTTTCCGACTGATCATTGATCAGCCGTTGATCTTAAGGTGGCGGTAACAAGCCAAGATATGCAGCAATGCACCAGCAAAGACAGGGAAGAAGAAGAAGACTGCTAGCTAGTACATGGATGAACATGGATGTAAAAAACTTCGCCTTTGCAAATGTTTTATGTGGAAGGAAATTCAACACATTTGTTGTAGCTCAAGGATACACACAATGCGTTTTTGTGAGTAAACAGAACTTTCTGTTTGTTTATAAGAAAACTCCACAGGACACCTTTAAGCTGCTAAATGCTCCACTGTGTTCACCTGTTAGTCACTAACTTTTCTGTCTGCCATTTGGTGCAGGGCTGAAAACACCTGCACCTATAGAGAACAACCTGCTAAACACAGATATTGACTTCTGATCACCTGTGATTCCTCCGGCTTCGAAAGCCTGTTTTCATGTCAGGTAGAGTAAATCAAGTTTAAACCGTTTACACCCCTAGTGCATATAGTTATACCACTGTTCTCACTGAGGAGTTTGTTTTTGTAACTCCTTACTTCATAAGCCAACCACCATCCGAATTGGTTTGCCTTGAGTGCAATTCTTAACTTAGAAATTGCTTGCATTAGCGCATCTGCATACAAAGTAGAAATTTATCATCTTCTTTGCTCCGAACTCCAATTTACACTCAGATGAGGCAACAACAACAACACTCGAGGAAGGCGCTGCACGTCTGTTTCAGCAGACCTTTGGCTTGGAGCAAAGTCATGACACCTCACTTGTCTTGTCGTCTCTGCCAAGCATCATCTCGCTCATATATGCAAGCAAGCACACACACACACACACACACACACACACGCATTGCCTTACAGAAGATACTGATGCTATACATCCAATCCTCCAAGTTTATTTCTAGATAATATCAGTTAAATTATCTTGCTGCACTGGTGGACAATTGTTCCCCCGATGAAACTGAGGGGAGGGATTATGGATCAGCCTCAGTCTGTCTGTTTATCAGCTAAATGTTGTTGATTGGATTTTAATGAAAATTTGCGGAGTGATGCAGAAATGCTCAGCTCTGGCTCCTTCTAACTTATGATTATTGGCCTGAGGGACAGTTTGTTTAAATCTCTGTGTGACATACAATATTTCAGATGCCACTTTTTGCGTTGCAGCTAGCTTAGTACCATGTGTCTCCTTGCTGTGTCCCCCAGTGTTGAAGTGAGTCGTCCTATTCAAAGAAAATAGAACAATGATGTTTCTCATATCTGGTCCACATGAACGTTGTTATTGTTGTAACTGAGCTGCGATGGCCCAGATCTGGCCCACATGTGTGTGTGCTATCTGGGACATAATAGAACATCCACTCGTGCAAACAAACATCCTCCAACACAGAAACGTATCCTACACACTCCATCCACTAGCGAGTTCAGGTCTCCAGAGTGATGGTGTTTTTGGATGCACCGGGCGTCGCTGACAGCGCTCGAGCATCCAGCCTGCCCCTCCCATTGGGTGTTGAAGCATTCCATTGCTCCGCCCCATCTAAAGCTTCAGGCTCATTTTATTTCAATTAATTAGCATAAATGTATGTGTGTGAGTCTCCAGCACCCCGTCTCCCCTCCTCTCAGGCACCCCCCGATGATCTAGTATGCAAATGTTAATTAGAAATTGATGTATTGCAGGAGGGTTTAAAGTAATGACATCCCAGGGGGGAACTTTCACCATAAAATACGGTAATCCTCACTGACAGTGTAGCTTCTGTAACACAATGTGCCTAGAAATGCTCCTCCAAGCCAAAATTGTCTGCCACACAACACACATCAACTGTTGAGATAAACAGGAGGAGGATGTTAAGGATTCATCAGCGTGAATTTGGAGGGGAACATATTCTGAATTACTGCCTTATTTCTCTGATTTTAAAAGGGCTGCAAACACACTTGTGTGAAGGAGCCACGGAGCCAAGTGAATTAGTGTTTTCTTTATAGGCTATATTGAGGATGTGTGAATGTAAATATTGTTTTGCTGCCTACAAATAACTTGTTTAGACTTATTTTTGGAAGAGGAGTGGGGGAAACGTATTGTAAACATGACTAATTCTGGCAGCTTTGCACTGCGTTTATCATTATGCACCAACAGGTTGCATGCTGGATGACGTTATATCATCATGTGGGACTACTTTATGTAGGTATGCGTGACAAAGTTAACTTCCAGCGTCGCCTTAAAGCCAAGAAGAAAACCTTTGACTGAAATCCGCTCCGGGAGTTGTGTGTAGAAAGCAACAAGTTCATGGGAGATATTGTAGAAACAGATGCTGTAATACCTGCACATACTGTGATAACTGCAGATAATTAATGAATTAATTCATAATTTATTACATTTGGACTCCTAAAACTGTAGTAGCGTCAACAGGGCCCACAACAACAGAGACCTGGTTCAGGTCCCGGCTGCAGGGCTTCAACAAACACAGCTGTTGGTGGGTGGGATCATGTCTTGCACTACAAACTCCAAATAGTTGTAAGAAAGGGTCTAGGTGAGTTAGTGTGGTTTAGGTTTTAAAAACGTTTGTTAACTGATGCCCCCAAAATCTGCTGTCGTCTTTATTGGACAATACTGACTGTTTAAGCAGGAAAGCATTTTTTACATTTAAAATCTTATTATCTGCTGTTGTTACATTAGCTTCTACAGATGTCTTGACGCCCAACAGATTAAAGGCTACTGCCAGTCATATTTTACAGTGTTTACATCATTGATAATATAATATATTTACAATTAAAAGGCTATATTAACCACTTTAAAGAAACTGGGTGATATCATCTGAGTTAGGAGCAAAACACAGGATATAGTGATCAACAATATAATCATCACATCACATGATAGCGACTGTGGAGGAGGCTGAATGTACAGAGAAATATGTTGTTATGTTGGCTAATAATATAAGAAAAGGGCTCTTTTGTTGGGCAATGTCACTTGAGGGGCTAAACTTGATTATATGGCGCTGGGACATTGAAAATGAATAGTTAAAAGGGAGCAACGTATGATCACAATAAGGCACGGATGGTTAGTTGCTTTCATTCTTGCAAAGACCCAAGTCTAATTAGAAACGATAGAGAACTGAGTCGAAGTAATGACAGAAGAAATGAATTGCCATGAAATAAGAACTCGTCAGGGGAAAACCAATGAAAGCGACGAACAAAGACTGGGCACGGCGATGATGAACACTGAACTGAAGGACAGTGTAAACAAACAAAGCACTGACTCTGCTCTTCATCCCTCATCTATAAAGTGATGCCCTCCTCAAGTCGAGTCACATTGCTTTAATATGGAGCACCAAATGTCTCACGCTGCATTTCGTGCCCAAAATCTCCCCGACACAAAATGTATATTTCAAGGCACGGAATGCATTATGTGCACAAAATGCACCTTGGGGCGCCAAATATCACTTTCCGTGCCATGCCATGAATTTCTTTCATCAAAATGAAGAAAATGAACGGGTAATGATTATAATATAATTACCATATCATTATCATAGTAATTTGCAATGCACTTTGATGACACTTCATGCCAAGTATTGTACTATATGCAAAAGAATGCTGCATGTGACACTTGGCACCACATAACCTGGTTCTCCATACAGCAGAGATGGCGGCCACAGTGATATTTCCACTTTGCCTGAAATGTGGTGTTATAAAATCTGGAGCAAGCCGCAAGAAGTTAGCTCAGCATGAAATAGAAAATCCTATACTCAAGTAGCTTGATAATCAGGCTGAATTGCCATTTTGTTTTACTTCATTCATTAAGCCTGACATCGTGTTCTATGTCCATTGTCCAATGTACAGTGAGATATAGACATCTCTGTCCCCCCGACGCCACTTTAAGGAGCAGTTAACGTTTTTCACGTGGATCAAACTAATATGGCGATTTAATTTCAATTTACACCTTATACAGCTGCATCGATGTCCGTCATGCTTGTGTTCATTTTTCTGTCACCATTTTTAATGATGGACTCAACAACAACATGTCTTTCCAGAAGCATCTCCCTTTACCTACTAGAAACTGTCCAGAGTCAGATTATCCAAAGTAACCGGGACGTAGTTTCTGGAAAGGCAAGCTGCTTCAATTCAGGTGTATTGGAACAGCGACAAAATGTCCAGAGGCCAACCATATTTAACCAAAAGAATCCATTTCTTAAAGCTATAAATTACTTAAGAGTATGTTAGCCACGTGTGTGTGTGTGTGTGTGTGTGTGGGTGTGTGTGTGAGCATGTCCACAGTATTCCCACACAGGTTAGTGATATGTAGTGTGGGCATATTTTTGGACTTCTTGACAACATATGTTGTGCATTTTGGCAGCATGCATGTCTCTGTCTCTGCAAATGCATCTATCAACAGCATGCATGTCCATGTGCAAGTCCACTTATCGGACTGCGTGTGTGCGTGTGCACATAAATGTATGTGTCAATATGCCTTTGTCTTTTGGTCGGCAGCAAACACGATCCACTCCTCTCTTCCTCGGTGCATCTGACACGACAGCCTCTGGTGCTTTCAAGACCAAAGGACCTTGAAATGGTTTTACTGTCAACAGACAGCGAGTGAGTGAAAGAAAGAGTATAAGACAGAGACAAAGGGTGCAGGAGGGTGAACAAAAAGACAGAAGAAAGCATCAAATAAAATGACAAAGAGAGAAAGAGAGGGATGAGTGAAAGAGCATAGCTATGTCTTTTTCATGTTTGCATGTGCATGTGTCAGAGTGTGACAGGTAGACAGACAAATCGAGCCATGGAGGAAAGACAGCACAATCGATGATTGAGAGGGCTTTACTCATTTTCTCATCCCAGAATGCAACAGCATCAGAGCGTTCAGCATCAACCCCAGCCTTTATATAGATAGATTAAAGCATAACTATTTGTAAATGCAGTGAAAAGCTGGTACACATACAGCAGAGTTCACAGAGGCATCAGAGCAATGGCGAGAGTCCTTCAAAAGCTCGACGACTTACGAGACAATAAGATGTAGAGACGTAGCATCTCTACACTGCCGCACAGCTGGAGACGGCAGCATGTGTCTCATCCATCAGTAAGTGTCATTGTTCGAAGTAAATGTCATGTCGCCAGTTTCTGCAGAAGCAACAACACGAGCCAATTATCAAATTATTGATGGGAAGAAGAGTGACAATACATGAGACGGCTGAAACATCGACTGTGGACAAGGGAGTGCTTTTAAATGTTCAGGAGAGAGTCCTGTGCCTTTTGTAGGCTCAAGAAATAAAAACTGACTCCTAAACAGCAGCTTGCAAGCACTTTGTCTAGAGAATCCAAAGCTGGACATTTAAAGGATTTTGCCTCTACTGTCCCAGCACGAACAGGTTGCTCTATGACGTTAATACCCATTTACACTTAGCCACCGTGAGCATTATGAGTGGATCAGATAGCTAACGGATATCAAAAAGGTTTAAATGCAACCAAGAAGAAGTAGAGACTGATTCAAAAGAGAATTGCTCACAGAGGACACATTCAGGCATCCGAGCCAGACGTTGAAATGGTGTAAATGCATCCATCTCTTCAAGAAGCATATGAAATCTTTACTTCTCCAGTGTGTGTGCTGTGGAAAGTGCCTCTACATGTTCTTAAGGGCACTAAAATGTCACAGAAATTAACCGTATTTCTCAAAAGAAATTGGATCCGGCGATTTCAACACATATGTTCACACAAAAGGAAAAAAAACATGCTGTTGTAGCCTTTTTCTGATCCCAGATCAGTGCAGCCATTGAAGGATTTGTGTGGGAGACGGAGCCCAAGAGGACGAGTAAAAACGCTGCCTTTAAATACATTCCAGCCATCCATTTGTTTGTGTTAGCTTATCGATAGTTTTTAGCTAGCTAGCTATACTATAATTGTTGTAACTGCTGAAACCATAACTGTGCAAACCTCTTTTTTTTTGGCAGTTACCAAACAGTTTCAGGTGCATGACCACCACCATGCTTTCTATCAGAGAAGCAGCTATGAGGACATTTTTAAGTGTCTGTCCATGTACAGTATTTGACAGCAATTATATCTTCTCTTATGAAGACATATTTCAGATGATCACAACTGTATTTTACTGTATTACCATCTTTTTACACACCAGACATACATTAATAAATACTTATATCTGCTTTCAACCACATTATAGCGTATTAGACTCAATATATTAAATGCTTATATACTGCTAATAAATGCTAAATAGGGGGATGTATTTACATTGTAGTTGCCATGAATTTCAAGAATGTGCGTCACTGTTAAAAATGCAATTTGTCTGCTCAAGATAAAGTGATTACAGGCCTCCACCCGATATGAAATTCTACTCCACTTTTTGCCAGCCAATCTCCACGTTCTTGGCTTGCACCCCCAATCATCCGACTAAAGCTAATAAAGATTTAAGAAAACATCTGTCGCATATCCCACTGTCAGGCCAGTGTCATTACACGCTTATTAGTGCATTTATCACCAAGGAAAATACACGGTCGGTCCATTGGCAGCGACATCAAAGGTCCGAGCCCCGCTATCCTTCATTCTCTAGAGATGGATCACAGTCTCAAAAAGCAGTCCTGATTAAGTCCCCATTTGGCAGAGAAATGTTCCCTTCCTTGATCTGTGTCTCTCAAATGACCTGATTCCCTCCCCGTGGACATGTCCTCTGTGAGAAAATCTCTCATGCTCCTCTGCGAAGATTTCATGCAATTTAGTCACATTTGAAAACTATCCTGCCACACTGGAGTTTGTTGGACTTTTAATGCTTCTGTTTCACAAAGTTTTTACAGTATACGGTGCTCTTGGCGTGACCTTATAAGTTGGTGATGACTTAAAAAAAAAAAAAGTCAGTTTTGATGTGGAAGAAATGTCAAACTTCTGAAGGAAACATCGTGCCAGATAAAAGTTTTGGAGTAAAGGACACTCACAAGGGAGACGATAAAAATGTATGACCTTTATATGTGAAAGGTGTGTTTGTACATGTGTTCAATACCTTTCACTTATAAGGTCATAGATTCAGTCTCTATTGAAAACGTGTACGATTCCATGGTAGCCTCTTCATGTAGATATACACATATGAATACATTTTAAGTACAAATATTTGCTATATGAGAACGAGAAAGGGAATGCTTTGAGCCAGAGAAGAATCCGTACAGATGAAATGGGCTTTGTGCTTGATATCACACCATTAATGAGGACACATCATATTCATTTTCTTAGCCGTTTCTAACTTTTCTGTCGTGCCGACTGGAGTTCTATCCAAACACGATGCATCTTTCTCTCAATGAAGCGTCCATTTATTTGCATCAGCTATCCAATGCAAGTGAACATCTGGACTCTTTATCTGTTTCTCTGAAGCCAAAATGACTTCAGTTGCTTGATTTTAGTCTTCGTCAAATATGTCATGAGTTGTGTTCAAATGTTATGTGAGATTTCAGCAAAATAAAGAGTATCAGTGCGTTTTCCAACAACTGCACTGATGTGGCTAGATTACATAAATAATCAAGCATAAAAAAAGTACAGCATGCTCATGTATGAATTTTAAGGGGGGGGGGGATTTGTTTGCTCAGCAGAATCCCATTGCTGATCCTTTTATGACTGAAGTAGATTTAACAGAGAAAATGATTTGATGCTCACAGCCTCACCTGGATTCATTTGGGCTGTGACTTTTAGATAACAAGTTTTCTGTCAAACTGAATGTATGACATTTTAAAAAAGAAAGAAGAAATCCTCACCATCCAGCCAAATGATACTACCTGAGACAAAAAGGATAAGCGAGCCTGAGTCATGTTGAAATCAGCTTCAGGTTCCACGTTGTCCTGCTCCCATATAAAATACAGAGGCCCTTTCTAAAAGACTGTCTTTGGGGCTTCTTCTCTGTAAATGTCATCCTACTTCAGACGTCACTCTGAAAATGTCACCCCGCTACCCTTTTCATTAGCTCACCAGCTCTCTTCTCGATTATACAGCATTTTCCATTAGAGGGATCACACACCCAGGGCGAGGCTCTTTTTGAGCTGAACGTTCTGAAGTGTGAGTGTAAGACTGAAGGGACGGCTGTTCTGGATGTTCTGGCGCTCGGGTGTTACGGTTTAACGCTGTTTGCTCAGCCATGATCACCTGTTATTGAAGATTCTCCGCCGCTTCCCACGCTGCATTGCTTCAGAGAAGTGGAGGGCCGTGCAAGCCGTCAATCATGTCTGTAGAAGAAGAAGAAAGCTGCAATTTTGGTGTTTTTGCTTCTTTTAAGTGAAAGTTTGTCTTGGTTGACTTCAATGGCCCCTAGACTTTGAAATCTGCTTAAAAGCGTTAAGAAAATTGGTATTTTTATTTATCCTTCCAGGAAGATGTATTTGGACAGTGAAACAGCGAAAGGCTGTTGTCACCAACACACAAAATACAAAGGTGCAATGCAGATTAATACACCGTATGTATACTTTATAATTATTTATATTGCAATAAGTTTAACTTTAAACTAATTTTCATGCAATATATTGTGTGGACTGAAAGAAAATCAATAAATACCTTCTGGTTGGTCACACAAGCTGAAGTAAAAATATTAAATTATTAAAAACTCAATTCAAAAATGTTGAACTACAAATGTCACAAATGAAGTGAAAAGGCTGGAGGTATTTTTTGTTATTGTCAACAAGTCCCATGAGGAGAACAAAATCAACAAGTTCTGTCTGTGTAGCCAAAGCCGGTAATATCTTCTTCCTCTGTGCCATAGAGCTCCATTGTTGTCCAAAAACCAAAAAAGAAAACGTCAATGAGGCGCACTGCTGCACTGGATGACACATCCCCTCATTACCACGAAAGTCAAAATAAACTGCTACTGGAAATACTCACTAGCGCGTCAAATGTGTATTAATCCACAGCTGAAAATAGTCCCCAACAAATGAACAATTTCTTTCTGTTTGTGTAACGTTTGCTAAAAACTACAGTGCCCAGCTGTTTGAGGACATTTCTGAACCTTTTTTGAACATGAAACGATGTATTTGTGACCCTTTTTTTTTAAGATTTATATCTTCAGTAGGAACCAGTGGGTTTGGGGCTCAGAGCCACAGAAAGGGTAGGGAAGTTGATGAGAGAACCGAACTATTGGGGTCAGTATTGTCAAACAGCGTCTGACCCCCCACCCCCCCACCCCCCTACACCTTTCCAGCTTAATCATGCAGCAATTGCAATATGACTGAAAGTCTGCGCCGTCATCCGCATTTATATGATGATCAGGTCTGGCCCCTCTTTCTGACAGCAGGTTAGTTTAAGAAATAAAACACCTAGTGAATAGTGAATAATAATTTTGAGGCAATTTTCCTCCTAAATGAAAATCTGGATATCTGCTGTGATATATTCTCAAATGAAAGTGTAGTAGCTCAAGAGGCCTTCTACATGTAAAGTGGATAGATCTCAATGAGCAGAACGTCTTCCAAAAGGAATTCAAATCACTTCATTTTCACATGTCCATAAAGCTATTATTTAATGTCCGCTGTCCGTCAAAGTCAGCACCCTGCTCTTTCTCCATGGGCCGAGGTTAACAATTGCTAATGAGTTGCTTTGCTGCTGCCATGGCAACAGGCCCATTGCCAATGAGTGTGAAGCAGGAGTGGCACCCCTGACACCAACCCATAAAACAAGCCACCCGGGCTGATGATCCACGATGCATAATGCAGTGCCATAACCCTCATCTGCCCCCCTCATCCAGCCGTCTTTCTCTCTGTCTGTCCCTCCTCCATCTCTCACTCTCTTCAACCCCCATTTTCCCCAGTCATCCATTCCATCTGGTTTAATCAAATCAACTGGGGGGGGTCCTCTGTGCCCTCTGTAACCCTCCCTGTCCGAAATCAGGAAAAGAGACAAAAGAAAGGCAGAGGAAGGAGAGGAGATTTTTTTTTTAAAAAAAGCTTATGCGAAAGAGAAAGTTCATGTTTGGTCACAGTGTAATTGAAGATGACAAATGTAGGTTGTCAAGACGATTAACATGATTACAATCCAAAATGAAAACCGGCCAAGCAACAACTACTGATAGATTTAATCTCTGGTGGATACTTCAACTCATCAGAGGGGTACAGTATGTAAATCTTTAAGGCAGTAACATTAAGCTGGTTACTCACTATATAATAACTGATCAATTATTTGGTGTCAATTAAAATCTAGGCTGAGATATCTATCTTCGTCTCTTTAACGAACAGGCCCCAAATATCTGATTCTGCTGAAGAAATACATTCAAAGAGAGGTGACATGCTCTGTGACTCTGCAAGGTCAAAGGTTAATAAATGCTCTGGCTTAGGGCCCCTATGACTAGTCTAGACTCATGAATGTATATTGATTATTGATCATGGGATGTATTGTTTGTCTCATTCTAAGTTTTCAATCAATGACAAATCACTTGTCTCAGCTGATGGTTGTTGCTCTACTTTGAAATGTTCTTTCATTTTATAATTTGATGCGTGACAGCTTGTCTATTATTCAAAAATTTGACTCTTCAAGAAGAAATGTTATTAGGGGCTTAGGGTCCCCGTGACTGTCCATTCGATGAGCCATCCATAAATTTAAATAACAACGAAAAGGTAGGTTTGGACATTGATAAAATCACTACTCAACATGATCACTAATCATGTTGAGTGTTCTGCATTAAACCTGGCGTGTGCAGGCATTTGTTCATGCGTGCTTCATTGCAGCAGGTGAAAGATTAGGATAACATCATTTTATCACACCCGAATTCCCTGTCTGGTGCTTTAATGCAGAGCTTAAGTATCGTTGGCCCACAGCTACAGGTTTCAGAGTCAGATCACCAGCTAACCCGCAGAGACCATCTATCTAATTACACAAAGGTTGCCCTCACGCCCTCCTCGCCACGGCGTGACCAGATGACACCGCTCTCTCTCCCATCTGTCCAAGCCTACCGACGCCTTGCGAAGCAGAAGAGGCACAGATTGTGACTCTTATGTGACTTCGCAGGCACAGCGGGGCCGTGATGCTCTCTCAAGCCTCAGCGGTCCTACGTCCCATATGACCCGTTCTGGATGTGAGAATGCAGTGATTGCGCGAATGCTCAGTTGGGTATCTCACAATCTGTGATAAATGTGTCACCATTTTATCCACTTTGCAGTCAAGAAATGACTTCACACTTTGATGTGGAGTCGTGACATGGCTTGCTCAGTGTGACCAGTTTCAAACCAACAAACCTAATCTCATGTTTATGTATACATGAACCTGAGCGAAGAATCCTGAAAATGCTTACTTCACATTACTTATCTACTAAATGGCGTTAACAAGAACATATATTTCCTAAAAGCTACAATAATCAATTTTAGGGGAAGAAGAACTCCAAAACGAGATAATACAATCACAGCCCTATAAAGCTGTTTTTGCTAACATATTAACAAACAATTGGAGCAACATTAGCATTAATTTGGCACATTTTTATCCCACGGACGAATCACTTTTCTTGTAGCTCTGGCTTAATCCCCATCAACTCCTCTTTAGCTGCTAGTCGCTAACTTTGTCCGTTGTTTGGTGCTGTGCAGGTAGCTTACAGTGAATTTAAAACAATGTGCTAAAAGAAGCTAAAACGTTTCTTACACTTGGAGATGATTCTCCTGATTTTGGCACTATGAGCACCCTCTTTCAAATTATACATACTCATTTGATTCAATGTTAATATAAGAAAAATATATATTTTTTGAACCATGGAGCTATGATTTGGCTCCCTTCTGTTTCTACAGGTGGCACTTCTTTGCTAATGCTACATGCTAGTTCCTTGCGCATTCCAGCAAACTGGGTGAAAGCCTTCATCATTTCAGGGTTTAGTGTAAGTAGGTTTAATCACTACTGTGTTATAGTAATCAGCAATGGAATAACATCAGAGGAATTTATGTTGAAAAAATCCTGATTATTCTTCACTGGGGAAATAACTTCATTGATTTGAAATTCTGTTGTGCTTCTTGGGCCAAAACTGTGACCCAGTTTGCCATTTTGTTTTCATGAGCATCATTTTTCATCATAGGACATAGTAATTACACTTCATGTTGTGCTCTGTGGACCCCTTTACATTAGATTCTGTTCATTAAGAGCCTTTGGTTACATTATAATGTGCAGTCATTATTGCAGGCATCATAAAACACAAGCGGGTAATGAATTAGTGAGCACTTTTCCATTAGCATGGCATATTGTTTTAGTAATTGAGTTTAAAGATGTGGAAGACCTCTCATATTTATAAAGCAAGTGATGAAGTAAATCTATTCATAAACATAAGATGCCAAAAAGGCAAACGATATGCTACACTTGTTGATTGATGGCATAAAATTAAAGTAAATTGCAAGACTAAAGTAAAGATTTGTAGCCAGCAACACAAGACTTTGGTTCATTATAAATGGTGTTGGACCAATGCAATTTTACACTAACAAAACACAAATGCACATCAAAAATGAGTAATTTTATTCCATCCCATGTACACCATGTACCTTATTCCTTGTCTGTGCTTCCTAAAACCATTTAACTCTGCAGTTTTACGGTTAAAAGATTAAAGCAATGTTTTTGTGGGGTCACAGTTCCCCAGTCATTGCAAATGTTTAATTGCTCATAAAATACACAGATTTTCATTCAGTAAAAAATCCGGCAAACACAAGATCTGCACTGTGTTACTTAATTCCAGTGAGTCAAATATATTTACTTGGCAACACGACCCGCATGTTGAAAACAGATTGCTACCATCAATCACAATTCTGCAGCTCTCGACTGCGAGAAGTCAGCTCGTGCCGTGTCCTTTGCATTAGTCTGCTATCTCTCAACTTACGTAACCTCGCTGGTCCTCGGGGGGGGGCTGCCGAGGCTGGCTGAGATTGTATCAATGCACAGGTCAAGGGAAGGGGATGACTAATTCATGAGGCTGCTCGCAAGGAACCCTCGTCGAGAGTCATTAGTCGCCTGTCAGCCTCCGCTCGCGCAGTCATGGGAGTTGGGCAGTGTTGTGTGTCATGATGGGGCTTTCACAAACAAGACCTCTCTTTGCTTTTTAGGCGTTTGTGTCACAAGGAAGGCAGAAGAGTTGCTGACGGGTGGTTGGTAATGGCTGAAGGCTGGTTGAATGCATCCTCGTGTTTTAAAGAGCTTTGATCATAATCTGAGATTTAAAATGGTTCATGTACAAACTAAAGTCCTCACATTCTCTCTTTGTCTGGTTACTTCAATGCAAAGTCCTGTGCTGAGAAGGAGTCTAATCATATGTAACCCTGTGAAAGTCAGACCTTTAATTAAAGATTCATGGTGGTGAAAGAGGAAGGACGTTCACTGGCTTTAATCTGACATGTGAAATGGATCTTTCATCACATCACCAAATTCCACACACTCCTTGAACACTTATGTATAGTGAATACAAATCATATAATGTGCAGGGGGGGGGAGTAACTTCATGTACATGACCCATGTGTGACCCTGAGATCAAGGGCATTCTTGCATGCACTTGCCTCCACAAGGCTGTTTTCATAATCTGTTGACATTGAACAGCCTAATATTTGTAAAAATGTAAAAAGGTTATGTCAACAGTGGAGGTCATCACTTTGGTCTTTTGTAGATAAATGGATGCAGCTTGACACCCACACTGGCAGGGTTAAGGGTTTGACTGCCTCTATGGTCACAGTACTTCACAGTAAATCATATTCATATCCTCTGAATATGAGACAATAATACATTTAATATATGGTATATATTTGTCCATAATGAACTGAAACCTCTGGTTATGATAAACAGATAAATATATATATGATAAATATGCTTGGATTCATTAAACTGGATAAATACATTCTGCAAAACAACATACTGAATATACATTTATATTTTTATAATTTGCATATGGGTTTTAATTAATTTTATTATTTTATTTTATTTAATTAATTTATCACTTAAAAAAACATAAAAAATGATTTATTAATCTCACCAGAGCGTGAAAGGAGAAACCAGGAATCTAAGATTTTAGCAGTATTAGCGGTGAAAAAGAAAAAGAAACAAGAGAAGACGCTTTAAAAAAAATAAGGGCGCCGTGTTCAGTTTGAATTCAAAACCATCGACAGGGGAAGGAAACAGATGTTAAATCAATATACTGTACACATTACATACAGCAGGTGTGCTCAGTGACATCAGCTGAGCTGTTAATGAGTGTGTATGGAGCGACAGCTGTTAGAATATATTGCTATATTAAACGGGGATTTAAAAGTTCCTCAAGTATTCAATGCTGATTCCATCATACGCGATTATGATATTCCTTAAGGCTCATCGTCACCTTCTGCAAGGCAAGAGGTCAATAAGAAAAGATTGGAAGATTGGAAGTTTGGTGGAAGCAAGCCAAAACAGATGTTGCCAAACTTATACTTGATTTAGATTTTTTATGTGTTCAAACACGTGAAATGTGCACTGGCTCAGTTCTGGATGAACTTTATTGTAACTGTTAGCCAATAAAGGTGTGAGCCGGCTAGCTGCGATAAGCCAATCAACATTCATTTCACTGCATATATCACCACAACTATCTTTCAGACCACTGTTCCAGCAGGGTTTGTGCCTGTTGATCACAGGTAAAATGTTTAAATTGATCTATTATTTTGGTATTTGTCAGATATACTGCAACACGAATCATTGTTATTATCGTGCTTATATTTCAGTGATTGTATTTACATTCACTTCATTGTTTCCTTTTTGCAGATATGGAAGTTTCCCATGGGCCTTTTAGGAGCTGCTGTCACTAAGCACTGATTTACTCTGCACTTATTGTTACCACAGTGTACCAGCCCCAAATCCAACACTTCCTGTGTTTGCCTTCTTGGGACAGGAAACAGTCTGGACTTTGAGATCAAAGACCTGCAGCCATCCCCTATCAGGGTCTGGGGAGAGCCAGGACTGTTGGACAAAGCTGCTTAGCTCTTGACGGTGAAGAAAAATGTTTATTTAAACATGAAGCAAAAAGGAAGGCAGGGAATTTATGTGTGGCTTCAACATCAAATTGACAGCAGTTTAAGTACCAGTGAGTTGAAACAGGAGGGACTGTGGTGTCTGGGGACATCGGGGAGGGAAGTGTTTCCTGAATGAACATTACAAGGAGCTCTGGGACTGTTTGGACCTGTTTGACAGTTTCCCCAAATTAATTAGGAGTATAATGTGGCACTAAGTGAGATTTCTTGAGTAGAAGTCCACCTGTCAGCCTTATCAGCCTGTAACGAAGAAGAGCAACCCATTCTCCTCGATTCAAACACAGTACATTTGCTCTATTTTCCCACATCAAACAGGAAGTGATAAATCAAACTTCAGAGCTGTCCAGAGATACTGTATCTGGATTCACTGATTCTTTTTTTATTTATTTTACCTCTCTCGTTCCTTTTGCTTAAAACATCACAGACATGAGATAACCGGCATGTGTTCACCTCCTCTACTGACTTTTGATATTTCTGGTTAAAACGTCTTTTGTTTTTAAAATCGTATCTAGAACTGAACAATGAAATAAAGACATTTAAAAATTCATCCTCAGTCTGAAACATGTCATCACAAATTCTGAGTTCAGGGTGACATTTTCAAAGTGTGTTTGTTTTTCTGACCAACATTTTTGCTTGATAACTCACGTGAATATTTAGGGTTAGAGGTAGCTGTTATGGTTGTTGAGTAGTTGTTCAGGTTTTGTACTAGAACAGTTGATGTAGAGTATTAAAAGGAGCCAGTGTTACTTTTGCCTTGAACTCAATAGTTGAGATACGGTGAGTATTGACACGGGACAGTCCAAATAAAGTGTCCATTTTCATTGACATAAACACCTGCTTAATGAAAATATTCCTAACTGGGCCCCCGGTATGAAAGAGTTTCTTGAGGTAGTAATTAAAGTTGTCAGTAGGTGGTTCAGCACAGGGGAAGGATTAGGATTCATGGTGCTGGATCTCAAACTGAGCTGACAATATGGTCCAACCACAAAGCCAGGGGCTTCTGGGACCTCAGCCAGTGGCTGATAGATCCATCAATATGACGGTTTAGTCAGCGCTGATTGTTCTCCAGAGCAGCGCCTGTTGGTTTGATGGGGCAACGATGCGTGGAGGTTTCCACATTCTGAAACACGGTCCTGCTTTATTTACACGCAGCTTCCTGGCAAGTGGCTAAGGACCTCATGTCTGCTGAGGAGGTCCTCATTGACTTTTCTGAAAGCCTATAAATGAATAAACAGTCTGTATAGCGTTGAAATTGTGACATAATTCATATAGAAAGATATAAATCATTACTACAAGGCCTTTGGCTGCTCAACTAAGATTTATATTTTAGGAAAAGGGACAAACTGGGAACATTAACTGGGAATATCTTACATTTGGACATCATAATCATAACAAAAAACATTTTGTTCTTGAAATATTATTCAGCTTCCTCGTAAAATTGCTGCTTTATTCTCCTAACATTGCTTTCTCAAAATATTGAGACTTTATTCTCTAAATCTTTGACCCTCATACTAAAATTATTTTAAAATCAGTTTTTTTTCTGGTTATAAAAAAACTTCCCCTCACTGATGAAAGCAAACCCCGAGATTTATCTTCAACAACCACACGACCTAAGTGTGGTGCAGACACGGTGGTATGGGAACTGAGCGACAGCACAGTCGCAGAACTGTTTACTGCCCAAACTGGAGGGTAACATTTCCTGGACTGCCATGTGATAACATTGTCACCAAGCAGCTTGACCGCTTCCTCCTCAAAAAGAGCGCCTTGAAAGTCTGCGGTAATTTCAGTAAAGACAACACAAACGACGTATGTCAGCTTTTCAAGGCTGTTTTCAATAGTCTCCATGAAAATGAAGGTAAAAGCGCAGAAAACAACCCCATAGTCTCATTGGGCCAATGAATACTACGTTTCCTTCCTTGAAGTGCTTCCAAAGAGGCACGTGAGTCAATGAAATCACACAGACAGGAAGCAGAAGGAAACACAACCAGCATGCACACTGGACTGCAGGTGATACCACACATTTTTCACTGTTGACTCACTCAAAACTAATTCATTGCTGGAAGAAGCCTTTGAATCCTTCACTTAAGTAAAAGTAGTGATACCATAATGGAAGAATATAGGTAAAAGCCCAGCTTAATAAAATATTAAAGTATTCCTAAATGTAAAGTCCTAAATGTGGTTCAAAAAGTACTCAGGCTGTATTATTCTATAAATCTCCACTTGTTATAGAGAGTTTTTCACTGGACAAAAAAACTTTTATCTCCAGTTTAATGAATTTTCCTGTATTCAGAAAGGAAATTAACAGAAAGTACCTATAGGAAGTACAACACAGTACATGTACATAGAGTCCACAGGAGTAAAAGTACTAAAAAGCAACATATCCTCAAGGTGAGTTCAGACCTGGACTGTTTGTGCAGTCTGTGTTTATTCACAGCTGATGTACCGGCTGCTGCTGTAAGCTAGTCTTTGTATGGTTATGAAGCAGATCCATTAATTACAATATTAATTCTTCAAATTCATGTCCTCAGTTTGTGCCACCGTGAGTGTATTTGGGTCTATTTGTGCCCCAACTGGCGTCTTTTCATCTACTTTACATGCAATCACGCTGCAACTAAAATGTGCCTCACATTCTGTCTGAACACATATTCACACGGTTAGTATAATGGCTAGCTCGTTCAGCGGTAAATTGATAACAGACAAGCTAAATGAACAAATCTGACAATCACCACTATGATAAAAAAAAAAAACGTTACCGACAGATAGCACTCAAACAGGGGCATTTGGGGAGTGGATAAAAGAAGCATGTCAGTATTTGCTTGGTCACAGAGCTGACGGTTGGATTCAACAGTTAAACTACAACTGCTGTAAAACTGTGCTGGTGGCGGTTGCTACTAGCAACAGAATATTCAACTGAAACCAACTGCTGGTGGCAGGATATCAAAACTGTGCTTCAGTACTGGAGTAAATTAGTTGATTACTTCTTACCTCTGCATTCACGACAATTCAATTATGATGTATAATTACCACAATTATTACTGCAATTAAACTTCAGATCAAGTCATACCCCCTCTGTGCTTTTCTGCCTCTTTAATCTCTCGCTCTCTGTCCTTCAGTCTCTGTCTCTCACCACCAAAAAAAAGCCAGCGAATATATTTTCACCAGCGAGGCGCCGCTCCATCTGCAGAGCCACAGCAGCCTCATTTTCCCGGGTACATCACACAGCCGGCTGATTGTGAAAGATGATGCACTAGCACCCCGCTAACAGGTTCACACAAGCCCACATGTTTAAGCCACCCTGGGCTAATTCAATTCCACTGCCATTCCAGAGGTAATAGTGTGTGCCTGTACCTCCTTTCAGTTAGTGCACGGGTGGGGCGGCTGGTTGTGGTTGGTGCACCACCCCAGTACTTCAAAAGGTCAAACTGGGACATTTTCTTACTTTTTATATTCAGTTATTGTGGGCAGTCATGTATCTCCTGCTATATACAGAATGAATGAATACGCACGCAAAGAAACAAACTAACAGGAGAATGAATGAATGAGGAATTGAAGTCACATAACATCTTAAAGTCTTGATTTTGTCCCTTAAATTTCTAGTTTTGATTTTATGTGTTTACAATCTACAGTTTCCCTCAGAACTACTTTTTTACTGAAGAAATAGTCCCTATAGAACATTTGGTTTGTGCCTATTCAGTGGACCTCAAAACTGGAACTCTGGAAAGTACAGTCACACATCTTTGGATGAGCGAGAAGTTTTCTGACAATTCATACGTCCATTTATGTTTTCTGAATTGACTCTGTAGGTGATGTAACATTTACATCACCCTGGCAGCCAAGCAAGCTTCAGTCAAATCCTGAGAAAATCTGCTCACTCACTGTTACTCAATCATGATGAGAGGATGAACACTCTCTCACTCATAATTTCATACCTAAATGTGATGTCCCTCTTGCAGCCCTTTTACATGCATGCATATATAAGAGCCCAAAGGAAATGTGAGTTTTGCCTTCATATTCAAAACTTCCCGTATAAATTCTTCTACTTTTCTCCAAAGGATGAACAGTTTGTTGTTGCATGCCACTTCAGTGGAGAAGAACAAGCTGAAATTGCAGAAATGCAATCTACTGAGAAGGACTGAAATGGGCCATGAGTGGACGTCAAGCCTCTACAGCGCTAATCGTCTCTGCTGCTCTCGTATACTCGGGACATTTCTACTGAGAGCATCTGCCTGCTCGCCAAAGCCACGTACAAACACAACATTCATCTTCAGACACAATGGAGCCTCACCATCCTGCCATGAAATTGCTTTTCACTATAAAACCAGCAGTGATATGAAAGTACGCAATAGGAAGAGATATGAATGTGATCTAAAATAGACCTGAAATATACTTTGATGGCATAAGGTACATACAGAAGACACTATTATTGCAATATGATGCAGCAACTTTCCCCGTTGGATTTTGTGGCATATTCAACACACACATGCACACATATTGGAAACACAATGAAGTGTTTTTTTTGTCTTTCATGCAATAATAAAAAGTATAGATGGTGGAGTGACAACCCACCAAATCTTTAAAACAGGCTAAAAACTCAATTTTCCAATTTTAGAAATAAACAGCACTTCAAAACTAAATATTCCTGTCTTTCTTCTGCCCTTCATGTGGCTGCTGTTCACCTGATAACAGTGATAAACACCCCTCTTTTCTCATATTTGTCTGATATCTAAGCTTGACTGAGGAGCTGCTGACTGACTGTGAAAGCCCCCGTAATGAGACCAGACCAAGCTTATGGCATTTAGCGCGTCACATAAACCTTCATTAACTTGGGGTTTCCAGGGGTTTGAGCCAGCAGTCGGCCAGGGAGGAGGGCTACGTTATTAAATTCATTACTCTATTGATTCGGTCAGGGAACAAACATCTGTCATGAAAGCCTAAAAAAGCTCTAGAGGCTGTTATGTTGTTTAAGTGGTGGGAGAGGAGAACGCATAGAGAGCTCAATGATCTCTGGCCATTAATTAGTATTATGTAGCATACTACAACTCTCCTTAATGTTATCTTCATATACGACTAATTTGCATTAGCTATAGCTGGTTGCCTGGCAACCTCACCCTGACTAGTGGACTCCAGGAAGTCTCTGGTCCCACTGCCCAGCACATAACCCTCCGTGAAAGTACAACATGTCATTTTCACACTCGGATTAAACAAATGAGGTGTAACGTGTTAGTTAGTGAGCTGCTGATTGGCACATTTTCTCGGCTTTGAACCTAGCCAGGCTAGGCTAGCTTATGCTAAGCTAACCAGCTAGCTGCTAGCATATCTTTACCAGACAGACGCGACAGTGGTATCGATTTCCTCATAACTCTTGGCAAGAAAGCAAATAAATATATTTCCCAAAATGTGTAACGGTTGCACGTACCAACATGTGGGATGCAGAGTGTGAAAACCCGGTGTCTCTGATGTCAAAGTCCTGTGCTTTGTATGCCCACTCATCTACTTCAACCTCCTCCATATAACATCTGTGTGGTGTAAAGATGTCACACTTCCTGGATTGGAAAAAGAAGAACGCTGTCTTTGAACGTGATCCAAGCAGCCATTAGGTTTCCTCCAAAATGGATTTGGCACATCTGTACTGTAGTAGTAAATTAAACTCAACATGGACAGAAGTTGAAGGTTGAAAGTGAAAAAAAAGCAGGACAAAGAATGAAACTGCACTTAGAGCACCACGGTGTAAACACAGATCAAAACCTCCATTAGCGATATTGTATATCATATTTTTTATAACCACTTAGCTTAGCAAGGTTGCATATAGTTAAGAATGTGCACAGCGATGGTTGTAGGCCATTTTGTTGTCACATGACATAACATAATCAGAACCAGTGTGTCAAATCAATGCAATACACGTGCAGGAACCGGCCCATTATTGCATTAACAACTTCAACAGCAATGCTGTATATAATAATACAGAATGTCAACAACCGGACAATGTCACTGCATACAGTGGGGATCTGTAACAATACAAATCTATGTAATGTTTTTGTTAATATAACTTGTTTCTATTCTAAACAGCTAAAAAAACTCCGATATCTCTTACAAGCAGGCGTGTGAATGTTACTGTACAGAAATAGGCCGTGTGAGACACATTGTAAAGGAGAGAGTGACGGGTCTATCGTTTACAACCGGATTAGTCATTAGGATTAGTCACGATGAGGAAGAGGCTCCACGCAGCCTGAAGCCATCCATTAACTACGTGTCACCCAGTTTGGTTAATTTCATTGGTGGTTTGAAGGGAAAAAAAAGATTTATGTCACAGATTTATGTCAAATAGTTACAGAGAGCCACGCTTTGTGTTTAGGAATATTTCTAATAAAACCAATGTTTCCAGCCTCAGACTACATCTAAAGCTTGTGTTTAGCTGTCAGATGCTGTCTGTTCCTTTATATCAGTGATGAAATTCACATTATCACAAATCATTACATCATGTAAGCAGAGGCAGGCGTACTCCTAATGCAGACTGTGCTTTGTTTAAAAAAAAAGGTTTTCTATTGCTGTGTAAATTAGGCCTCAGTGCTCTCTGACCTTGAAACAACAGCTGCCCATATTACTCACTGCTTTTAACTTATAACACATTTGCATGAACTGCCGAGCCGTGCGGAGCTGCAGGATGGTAAACGTCTACTCCAAATATGAAGCAACCCATTTAAAAGAATGATGGAACAGCGCTGATCTAGGTTGAAGTGGCACACACACACAGTAAAAACATCAAATGTCATGTGTCTGCGGTCCTATTGATCGCACAGCGGGGCATCATGGGAAAGAACTCTGGAACAACCCACAGGGGTTAATGTACACGCATTGCAACCTGCTGGCTATGAGTCAATAAATCACAATCTACTGACTGCACAACAGCATGTAAAAAGATCATCTCAAGCGCAGACCTCCATCTGAAAATGCTTTCATCAAGCGTTTCAAAGCAACACAACCGACAATTGGTTTCAGGTCAACTGTCAAAATGTCAAAATGTGCAAAATTCAAGTTCAAAAGTTTAAACTTACATCCACTTTACGATGTAGTCTATGTTCTTATAATCTGGGTTTAAATTTGGCCTCCTTCAGTATCATATCGTATCAAAACTTTCCATTAAAAGTTATATGGTCGTCTAAATCCCTAGATTGCAAGGACAGATGTTACAGATGTTAGAGGTGACTTCTACAGACAGACCAATGAAGAACAGTATTGGTTAATGCTATTAAATGTTGCGGGTCAGCAGACGCTTTCTTTTTACTTAAGTTTACGTCTTTTTGATTTCCAACTCATCAAATTGATGCTGAAGAGGAAAATCCAGACATGGCACTCAAGGACTGCTGAAACTGCAGCTGATACTTCGGCTTCAAGCTGAACGTCATGAGCACTGTTGTCTTCCCACTTCGCACTGAACTAAACTTAGAAAGCGTATCCTCTCTAGTTGGCCCACCATAAGAGTTGTGAAACCCTAAAAAAGTATGTCAGGAAGTGGGTGATGACCAAGAGGTCAGCAGACCATCTAGCTTGTACAGAGAGAGAGACACGAGAGACAAGAGAGACACGAGAGACACGAGAGACACGAGAGACACGAGAGACCCTCAGTCAGTCCCATTTGGAAACTAATGAAAAGAAATTGCTGCATTGTCAGTAGCTGTGCTGAACATGGCTGACATGTGAAAGGAAGCTATCAGAAATACAGATGCAAGAAGTTGAAAGTAATATTTATTTTGACCCATCCATTCACACAGTTTATATAATATTAGTTTATATAATATTTTTAAACTTTATATTAACTAAAATTACAGTAACTGATTCATTCTTAATATTATTCACTCTGCAGGCTGTCCAGTTCTGAGGTCTGCTTTAAATTACTGCAGCCTCAAGTTACACAATGCCTGCGTGAACACATTGCTTTGGGGCCACTCTCCCTGACCAAATGCCCACTTGGCCCAACTGAACAGCACCACCACGGCCGACTGACCGCAGCCACCAGTCACCACTTGTTAACTGTCTGTTACCCTCCCCAGGTGTCCTTTCATTGGTCGAAATCAGCTCAGGAAGCTGTCGCACGGCTCCACACAGCCACCCCTCATCGAGGAAGTTCAGGAGGGAATTTTATTTGTCACTCGGCTAATGTTCTGGCTCGCCGTCTTGCCATAAGGAATCCAGTGAGAAAAGCCATTGGTTTTGTGTGGGGAGTTAAAAAAAATGAAATCAAACAGCTTGTCTTTCTGAGTCAGCGTTGCTCTGCGACTTCGGATGGCGGCACCTTTCTCGCTAAACAATAGCAAAGCCTGTTTACAGGAGCAGAGGAGCCCTCGCTCCGGTCTGTGTTCTGTCAGAAGATCCAGCCACGCTGCCCAGAAATGAAAGGTTGAGCAGATTCACACGTTTCTGATCAAAAAACAGAAATCACCCAGGGGATCCTGGTCTCCCTGTGAGGTTCAGTCTGCCGTCGCGCTGCATTGCAAACATCTTCCACTCCTGCACACACACACACACACACACTTGTTGCTGAAAACACACACATACTTTGATTCTGTAGTGCCGTCTCTCTTGCTGAACCGTCAGATACCTCATTTAAACACCAGAAAGACTGTGTATCTGTCTTCTGTCTGCTTTATCCCCGGCGCTGCTTCCGTCTGTTATGCTAATGCGTGAACACACATCGCTTTAGTCGCGAATTTACCTCGGCTCTCTCTGGGAACAAACACCAGGCAGAACAAAGCACAGCACACTTGTCCTAGATGAGATAGCTTGATGATATCTGGCTTGTGTGAGTGTGTGAATGTGTATTTTGTGCGCACACATGCATGTGTATATGTGTGCAGGAACAAAGGAAGATCTAACAAGTGTGCATGTGTGCACCTGCATGTGTCTTGTGTTCTATTTAAGAGAGGCTCTCTTGATCCGTCTCTGGAGACTTTCCTCTCTGTAATCTATCATTGGACATGTTCATTAGTCTATGTGTGTGTGTGTGTGTGTGTGTGTGTGTTACAGTATGTGATTCACCAGGCATCACTCGCCTGGGAATCAACATTAAGCAGTGCATCAGCCCACCATATGCTGAGATCAGGAGGAAGAGCCTCAATTTCCAGACTTTTGATCCAGATCTCCGTCTCTCATTTCATAAAGCAGAAACACACCAAAGTAAAGGCAGGCTGATAGCACCAGCGCCCAAACTGGGATCCAACCATCCCCAGGAGTCTTTAAAGCCGGGATCAAATTAAACAATATTGAAAATGGCTTGATCCAACAGAAATGAGTCTCAGGCATTAACAAATTGTTACATACAATGTCATGTACTCGGCACACTGGCTTTAATTTAATTTCTTCTGTTTTAGCTTTTGAGTCAAGAAAGTTGTTGAGGTTATTGGCTTGTTGATGTTTATCCCGTTCACCTGTGTTGAGTATTAGAGATGTGTACATATTATTTGAGACTGTTGCACCTTCCTTTATCAAATCAGTCATCTCTCAGATGTTTTTAGCCCAGCGTCTTAGTTCAGCCTCCTATTTTGCTAAAATTGAATTGTTAAAATCACTGTTGTTGGCATGTAGCTTTACACCACAAGGAACCTCTGTAATGCACCACAATGTCAGATTAGTGGATCCCACACTGGGTCCGCACAGAGGGGGAACCTGACAGAAAACGTTTGGGAACAACTGGATTAGATGATTGTGGTCCTGCCTGACTCGGCTGAGAGACACGTCAGACTACACGATGAAACATGGCCGATATAAGGTTGAGGTCTTTCACGACTTGCATGACGTGCAAACATGAGCAAGCAGGAGACTTCTGGGATCAGGAATTCCAACTGTGTCCTACGGCACATCAGAGACATTGTCAAATATTGCCCAAAAGATCTGCCATGCCAGTCCTCGACACAGAATCTGTCGTCTTCCACAATTACAGGCTACACAGGTTAAAATGACGAATGCCAAAATATTATAAAGGTGCTTCACTGATCAGTAAAACCAAAGTGGATCTTCTACTTTCCACTGTTCAACAAGGACTTGGACTCCATGGAAATCCCACAATTTAGTGGGATGTAGATGGTTACCCAACAAGCATCATTACTCATCCTGTGCACATATGACATAAGCCACATCAAGTATGAAGCCAGTACCACGGGGAAATAATCATACAAATGCTCAGAGTAACTCAACAAAAGTCTGTACGTTCTTTTGTCAGGAATGAACAATAATCTCAATGATGTTCTAAACAGTCTCTCAGGAACCCAGAATACTGTAGGTAATATGCCTTTAACACATGCCAGGCTTTCTGTGTGAGTAATAAGGGGTTGAAGTGTGATCAACAGTTGCCAAGGTAACACACGTTTGCTCGCATATGTGATCTGCAAGTAAATTTAATCAAGGTGGATGAAATCACCAGGCTTTTATATTATAGAGCACAGTCTGCTGCACTGGAGATGGAGCTACTTCAGAGTGTTTTAGTGTCATTCTATTTTATTAGTCATTCTTTTACTGAGCACGCACACACACACACACACACACACACACACACACACACACACACACACACACACACACACACATATTTGCATGTTTGTGTAAATATGCATATATAGCGCCACTATGAAAAAACAATCCCTTAAAATACCCTTAATTAATCAATTTGCCCCAGAAAACACACCATACATTTTAATCTAAATCAAGGTTTAAAGAAAAAAAATAAACTATGTATATGGTTATTTCTATATTAAATGGATTTACATTTTTGAATTAAGGTACAAATGTATCGGTTCATCCGTAATTTGGGGATAGTAGAGATAAATTAATGATCATTATTATTTAACAGTGTATTATCTGCATGTATTATCTGGCGATGGTTTTTTAAGGGTAAAATGTCCCTTAGAATTGACTGAATAATTTATTTCTTATTCTTATTCATGATAAGAATTCAGGGATGGCTATAAAGTAGTCCAGAATTTGCAGTAAACCACTGTTTATGTACCGTATTATCGTAGAAATTAAACATACCATAATAGAATAATTATCAAAACTGAAGTAAGTATTAAAGGTCTAATTTTATAACGAGCCCAAACTGAAAAATACATACAAATATTCACAGAAACACACACACACACACACACACACACACACACACACACACACACACAAACAGACACACACAGTGCATTACAGATACCATCAGACCCCAGAGTTTGTTTTCTGCAGTGAAGAGGCTGAAATGAGAGAAGCAACATCAAATGATGTTCTCGTGTGTCTCATCAAATAGCCAGAGTCTGAGGCTGAGTCCAAATGGCTTTTTGTAAGTAGTTATTTTCAACGGTCGACATGTTCTGTGCTGCAGGTGGAAAGAACATCCGCCCCCCTCTTACAGCGGTTTCTCTGCCCTCATTTTGTTTAATATGGATGAAGAAGAATAAAGGAAGAGCTGCCCGCTGGTTCTCACTTTACTCAACTTTACTGAGGTTTGTCCTCAGCCAAAATGGCTTATTTGTAATTCACACGTTTGAGAAGTAAGGGAGAGGACAGGTTTTAAGTCCGTCCATGTCTCTCGCTCTTTTCCATCTGGAGGCGAAAAGATGATGATTTTCTGCAAAGTAGACAACCTGGACTGAGTTTCACAGAGGTATCTTGGCTCTGCTATCAACAGAAGAATGTCAGCAGCACGACTTCCAAATTCCTTACTGTTATTGCCAAATTGATTTTTTGCACTACCAGCAATGGAGTCTGAGCCAGATTACTATCAAATTAATCTTAGTACTGACTGACTGTGTAAGGCCTGTACGATGCACTGCATGTGAGGACGAGACGGAGAACAAATCAGAGGAAATAATGGAACAAAAACAAAGATAGAAGAGGGCACTAAAACAACTTCCAACAAGCCATAAGGGTCAAATAACACAAATGAAACACAAGGGACAAAAAGACTTTCAAAAACTTTAAAAGCAGCTGCAGTAGGCGCCTGTATTTCACGTCACTGAAACAAAAATGAACGAGATTCTTGGTACTGATTGTGAAAAAACGTGTTAGATCTGAGAGTTAGATCAAAAGATACATACCGATTTCATGTAAAACTAAAAGAAACTAAATATGAAGCTTCAGCCAGCAGCATTATAACAAATCTACCAACCAGCACCTCCAAGGCTACGTGCTGAAAAGACTGCACCCGGCAGAGAAATAGTCCGACGCATAACGAACCACAACTTGACATTTTACAGTTCAGTTTTCATTCGGATTAAACAAACGAGAGAACATGTCAGATAGTGAGCTTTAGAGGTGGTAGTTGACGGATGTTGTTACCCTCAGACAGACCACGGCTAGCTGTTTCCCCCTGTCTCCAGTCTTTATGCTAAGCTAAACTAACCGGCTGCTAGCTGCTATCTTCATATGTAACTGACTGTGGTATCAATCTTCTCATGTAATTCTCTGACAGAAAGAAAATAAAAGTAGGTTTCAAAATGTTAATCTATTCCCTTAGCTGTAATAAATACGCCAACAAGTTAAGTGAGTTGCTATGGAAACAAGGACAAACTTAAAGAAAGGCAGAGGGAGGAGATCATGAAGCTGTTCTTTTTCAGAGTTCTTATGAAATGTTGAAGAGGTTCATAACATCATTAGTGAGTCCACGTTTCCTGTTGCTTTTATATTCAGCCTGATAAGACAGGTGTGTTTCTACATAGAAATCATATTGCCACGAGTAAATGGCATCTATTAAATTTGAATGAACTTTGTAGAAACTCATGTAGCCTTCTGTGAAATGAATTGAACCCTTGGAACAAAACAAACCTATGCCAAGATGGTGGAATGTAGATGGAGGAATGGAATAAAAATGAGCTTACTGGATGTCAGTGGAGGGAAAAAAGGAACTTTTTGGCACTTCGAAGTTCAAATTCTTGAATTCCCTTTCAACTGACAACCAATGGCTCCAGGGTGTTTTACATGAATACCCCTCTGTCCCTCCATCCCTGTCATGAGGAATATAATGATACAAAGATATTTTCCAATCCCTCCAACCCATCCCTCCAGTCTTACGCTCACCTCACCCGTTTGGTTCAGTAGTTAAAACGAACTCTGGTACATTTACACGGTTAGTGCTGTTTGTTTGGGATAGCGTGAAAGCTCTTGAGACCGCTTGAAACGAGGGTCTTCCAAGCGAACTCTGGTGTGGATTGCGGGGATTTGATGCTACTCCCGTGTACTTTGGCAGCTCATCAAGTCCATTAAAAAGTGTGACATAATGATCCCACCAGAAAGATTGCTGCATTTATAACATGCGGTTTATTTGCAGTCTAACAATACTAATAATGCTGTTTCTTTGTGAGCTCTTTGAGGCACCAGAGGACATAAACATACACATAAGAAGCATTAAAGTGCACTGATGATGTCTGTTTAACTTCAAGCTTGTTCGTTTGTAAAAAGTCAGTGTGAACATGAACCGGACCAGAACTAAAAGGCAACACTTTTATCATTTTCCCCCCTTGGTCCGGACCAAATGAACCGAACCACGGGTTTGAAAACGTCCTTAGAGTTGTTGCAGTTCTTGAGCTCCTGCAGTGCATTCCACAGCATTT